>NC_142044.1:45247348-45437348 GCF_982192425.1 Myodes glareolus
GGTGGGAGGAGAGAAGCAACTCTGCAACTCTTGCAAACTGACCTCTGACCTACACACACACACACACACACACACACACACACAGTGGTAGTGTGACTGTAATTGGCCCCCACCATCTCATAGTAAATGGCACTATTAGGAGCTGTGGCTTTGATGGAGGGAGTGTGTCACCGTGGGAGCGAGCTTTGAGGTGTCTTATGCTCAGGCTCAGGATACTACCAAGTGAGTTAGTCAGTCTTCTGCCACCTGCAAGATGTAGGCCTCTCGCCTACTCCAGCACCACACCTGTTCACATGTTGCCGTGCTCCCCGCCATGATGACAACAGGCTGAACCTCAGGAACTGTAAACCGCCACCCCAATTGAATGTTTTCTTTCTGAGAGTTGCCATATAGTGTCTCTTTACAACAATAAAAACCCTAAGACACACACACACACACACACACACACATAGAGAGAGAATAAATAAATAAATAAATAAATAAAATTTTAAAATATGCTTAGTTATATTTATATTCTGTGCTGGAGTTGGCATTCAGGGCCTCTCACATGTTAGGCAAGTACTCTGCCACTGAGTTATGCCTCAGCCCCCTCCAAAATTCCTCTTAGAACTCATATGATGGTATAAGAATCAGAGTTTGGTGGTGGCACATACCTTTAATCCCAGCACTTGGGAGGCAGAGGCAGGAGAATCTGTGAGTTTGAGACCAGCCTGGTCTACAGAGTGAGTTCTAGGACAATCAGAGCTACACAAAGAAACTGTCTGAAAAAAAATCCAAAAAACAAAAACAAAGCTGAGTTGGCAACTTTGGGAGCCACTGAGTTCTAACGAGGTCTTGAGGATGGAGCACCAAGCCTGTCAGTGTCCTTGCATGAAGAAGGATGGGAGACTCCCTTCTTCCCAGCCTCCCAGCCTCTCTCCTCCACATGTGAAGGTCCAATAAGAAAGCAGTCGCCCCTAAAGCCAGGAGGCGGCTCTCACTACCCACAAACCTGCCAGCGTTTGCTCTTCACCTTGCCCAGCTCCAAGACCACAAGAAGTAAGTGTTTATGCCCTGCCCCTCAGCCTGGGGCTTCCTCACAACCACGAAGCAGACCAGGGACCCTGGATCTTTGGCATTTCCTCAGCTTGTGGCAGCATCACGGATCCCTGCTTTCACTCCTCTCCGATGCAGTGTCTGTGCCAAATCCCAATTCTTAAGACACCAGTCAGGTTTGAGGGCTACACACTAATCCAGTGCGGCACCCTCTGAGCCTCAGCACAGCTGCCAAGAGCCTGTTTCTAAATCAAGTTACACATTCAGGGAGACTTGAAGTTAGGCAAAGAATGTTGACCAACCTGGTTCCTTCATTTCCAGCCGCTTGTTCTTGACTAAGATTCTTCAGCCTACTAAGCCCCAACCCTAACCCCTGAAGAAACCCCCACCCCTCACGAACCCCCACCCCCTCATCCACCCCTACCTCCTCACCTCCTCAACAACCCCCACTCCCTCATTCACCCCCACCCTCACCCATTCCCACTCCCTCAATCACCCCCACCTCCTCATCCACACCCACCCACTCTCCCTTCCCCATCCTTCACCCACACCCACCCACTCACCCATCCTCACCCACACCGTCACCCTCACCCACATACTCACCCATCCCCACTCCCTCACTCACCTCCACCCACTCACTCACTCCCACCCCCTCACCCACCCCCTCATCCACTTCCACACCCTCACTCACCCCTTGCCCTTGAATTTCCCTAGCAAGCAAAGCTACTAGGGCAGAACTGCTTCTCTGGGTCCTGGCTCTGCACATAGTCAGCCCCTCCCCCAGCCTTTGATAACACCGCTTTTTTTCTTCCAATTCCCCCTGCAGCCCATTTCCAGAGAGGATCAAAGCAGTCACCACCCGAATGTATCCCCTTCCAGGCCACTTCTCCCTGCCAAGTGCTTATCTCAGAAAATCTACCAGAATCTGCATTTATCTTGAGGATAATTGGAGCATCAACCAGGATCTCTCCACTAATGGCTCTGTCTGTTCCAGCAGCCCGGCCTGACTTGGTGCAGCGCAGTGTTATTCCTAGATCTGCGGAGTCTTCAAAAACCCAATGAAGAGACTCAGTCTCCTATGTAAAAAACAAAGAGCCTTTATTCTTACACCAGTTTGCGAACTTGGGCTCTCTGTGTGGCCAACGTATTGGCATGATCAGAGAGCCCTGAACACGGTTGGGGTGGGGTTTTTATAATAGCAGAGGGATTTCTAAGGTTCAAGACCCCTTTTTGGCTGACATTTGTCTAGGTGTGCCCTGGCAAAAAGGGGATGGGTGTGTATTGGGCTAAGGGACATCAAGTGATCCTATTTACAATAGTTGTAACGTTAGGAATTTCCTTTGGATGGTCTGTTCCTGAGTGGAGCATGGGTGGTTTCAATTTGTGGTCTTTCTTGGAACCAGGTATTGCCTTAGGACTCCCTTCCTGTTGGTCTATAAAGCCTGTCTTGGCAGGTGTGCGCCAAGCTGCCCTGGATCCTATAAAAGGAGGCTTGGGCAGAGGGAAGACACTATGCTCCCTGAATGGTAGAGACTGCCCCCATGGACACTCAGTGCTCACCCTACCATTCCGGTGCTTTTAGAACCTCAGGAGGCACTGGCCTCTTCTACACCTCTCTGTGAGTTTGAGACCAGCCTGGACTACATGGTGAGTTCCAGGCCTGTCAAGAAAACTCCGTGGGGAGGGTGAGAGAACACTCAAGGGTTCTTACTGGGAACCAGGCTGGAGACATTCTCTGTTCCAGAAAGACAATGGAATACATTAGCAACGGTCTTGTTTCCTTCTGCTCTGCCAAGCAAAAGCGTGGGAACCTTGGGGAATTCACTTGACGAGCTAAGAACACGAGGCCTGTGCCAGCGCCGCCACCATGTGTGTGCTGTTCCTGAGGCTCCTGCGCCTGGGGAGGCGTGACTGTGGAATGTGTCGGTGGTGTGTAGATGTGGCTAGGGGTGGGGGAATGAGGATGGGGGGGGAGGTGTACAGTGGTTCCATGCAGTGACTTCTGACTTCGTTCTCTCTTTGGACTGAAGGTGTCTCTGCTGCTCCCTTTGAAGCAGACACCACCAAGAGGATGATGAGAATACACAGCCTGGCAGGCCTGTCGTCTTCCTCCCTCCTCCTGGGCGGTGTTGAGGCTCTGCTGCACCTTTCTCTCACATCTGAGGCCTCTTCACTGATGTGTGAGGGATTAACGCTGCTTCCGGCACCCTGTTCCTGAGGGAGCACCTTTTCTTATGCTTTAAAAGTCCCCCCTGGGCCGGGCGGTGGTGGCGCACGCCTTTAATCCCAGCACTTGAGAGGCAGAGGCAGGCGGATCTCTGTGAGTTCGAAAGCCACAGAGAAACCCTGTCTTGAAAAAACCAAATAAAATAAAATAAAATAAAAGTCCCCCCTGAAGGCCAACAAGACGTCTCAGAGGGTAAAAGCACTCGCCTTGTATAGTGGTTTGAACGAAAATGACCCCCAAAGGGGGCGGCACTATTAGGATGTGTGACCTTGTGGAGTTGGTGCGGTCTTGTTGGAAGAAGTGTGTCACTGCGGGGGACAGGCTCTAAGGTCTCAGACACACTCGAGATATCACCGAGTGACACAGTTCACTTCCTTTGGCCTGCTGATGAAGATGCAGCCTGCACCACGTCTGCCTGCACACCGCCATACTCCCAGCCACCATGCTCCTCACCGTGATGACAATGGACTAAACCTCGGAAACTGTAAACTGCCACCTCAATTAAATGTTTTCCTTTATAAGAATTGCTGTGGTCACGGTGTCTCTTCACAATAGAAACCCTAACTAGGACACCAGGCATTTGTGACAATTGGACAGTTGGAGTTCAAACTCTGGAATCTGCAGTGGAAGGACTCTGACTCCCAGAAGTTAAGCACTAACTCCCCAAAGCTGTCCTCTGCCTTCCATGTGCGCATGCTCTCTCTCTCTCTCTCTCTCTCTCTCTCTCTCTCTCTCTCTCTCTCTCGCTCACACACACACACACACACACACACACACACACACACACAGGCTAGTGGCTAATAATAATAATAATAACACAATTTTTAAAAAAAGTTCCTGAGATCACGTACCTGTGATCTAAACACTCAGGATGGGGAGCCGGAGAGACCAGGAGTTCAAGGTCTGTCATCAGTGACTTTGGTATTTGATGGCTTAGTTTCTTTGCTTTGAATTTACTGCTGAGCCCGCAGAGTCACCCTACCTACTGATCTGCAAATGGGCTGTGTCAGTGGAGAGCCCAAAATAAAAAATTGTAAGCCTAAACATATTCTGGGAAAATTGGAGCTGACAGCCACTGTTAACTTTTAACAATCACCTTGCTTTCTGCTTAAGAACAGACATTTTAGCAGCCACTGTGTACAGAGGTAAACTTTTAACAATTGCTTCCTGCCTCCCAGCTCGGTAGTTTCCAGGTAGGCAGTTATGGTGGACAAAGGCTAGCTTCAAACTATTGCCCCTATGGGATCCCTAGTGTTACAACCCCTTAACTTTTAACTGTCCCCCATGTGACGCGACAATTTTGCATTCTTTCAGGGACAGCAGAAAGCAGCAGTGTCAGCCACAGGCTTTTGAAAACATCTTAAGTTAGCATCCTAAAATCAAAAGTTGTAAATCTCAAAATGGAACATGATTTTAAGCCTCACCTTAAGATTGTAAAAGCTCTTTGGTTTGTTATTGCTTTTTCTTTTTGCCCTGAGATAGGGTTTCTCTGTAGCTTTGGAGCCTGTTCTTGAACTAGCTCTGGTACCAGGCTGGCCTCGAACTCACAGAGATCTCTCTGCCTCTGCCTTCTGAGTGCTGGGGTTAAATGTGTGCGCCAACGCCGACCAGCCTAAAAGCTCTTTGGCATAGACCTAGTGCTTGATTTTATTATAAAACGCTCAAAACTGGCTCCCATTGTCACAGTGTCCGAAGCCCACTCTGACCTGTGGCCCCAGCGACCTGGAAGTCTTTTGCTCCACAGTGTCTGGAATAAAGTTTGCTTCTGGTTCCTAGACTTTGGTGGTCTGTATCCCGTTATTTGTGTGCTCCTGGGACCCAACATCAGGACTCTGTCTAACCCAGTGACAACAGAGAGGAGTATTCAGGGCTGTTGAGCTCCTTAGAGGGGGGCAGGCTAGTCTCAGTCATTGAAGCTGAAATAAAAAGGATGAGTGTTTAAAATGTTCTCTTTATGATGGGGATAGCAGAGGCAGGCGGATCTCTGTGAGTTCTAGACCTACTTGGTCTACAAAGTGAGTTCCAGGACAGTCAGGACTACATAGAGAGACCCTGACTCAAAAAACAAAGTAAAACAAATAAAAAAGACCTCTTTTCAATCTACTTTTTAAAATATATATATATATACATATACATATAATTTTTAATTAAGTGTATGTGTGACGAGCCATCTGGGAGTGATGGCTCAGAGGTTAAGAGATCTGGCTGCTCTCTCATGGGACCTGGGTTCAATTCCCAGCACCCACACAGCAGCTCACAACTGTCTATAACTCCAGTTCCAGGAGATCTGACAGCCTCACTCAAACACCATGTAGGAAAAACACCAGTGCACATTGATATTACCAGGCACAAGAAAGGAACCACAAGATACACAATGAAACCCACTTAAAGAGTTTTAGTGACAGAAAAAGGGGGGTGGGGGAGGAAAGAGGGTCGTGCACAGGCCTGTCTGAAAGCAAGGTGGTGAGAGAGGGTGGATCCGGCGTGTGTGCTTTTTAAAAGCCGTCTAGTGCATGCGCACAGGGGCTTATGTAGCTACATCACGCGTAGATTATTTGACCACACTGTGCATAAATTATGTAGAGTGTAAGACCCTAGGGTGGCCAGGCAGTTTGCCTGAATGTTGACTGGTGCATGCGCCGCCATGGGACCTGGCAGCCCTAACGCCTGGGTTGATGAAGCAAGCATTCTGCCTGGATGCTGATGGCTGGGGCTCTGGATGTGATAGCAACAACATTTCACCCTTTTATTTATTATAAAAATCGGGGGGGGGGGGGGTTAAGGGTAGCAGGTGGGCAAGAATGGGAGTTTGGGGTCTCTCAAAACTGCTTCAAGCTGACTTGGTGGGCATCGGTCATGTCTGGGTGGCCTGTCCTGAGGTAGCCGTGTCCTTCCCATTGTTGAGCTCCGTGAACTTTGTGGAATTGTGTGGCTGACAGATTGAACCTAACAATATGTTGTCGAGGAAGAAGATGAAGTTTAGAAAATTTTCTTTAGATCCTGGTGATTGAGGAAGAAGGGTCTCAAAAGGGAGGGGGGAGTTCCCCAGGGGTCCCAAGACGAGGGTAGGGGGCCTCAAGACCAAGGAAAAGTTAAATGATACTTATCTTGAGTGAATCTGATCTGTTAAGGTGAGCCCAATTAGGGTCCCTGGACCTTATAAGACTTTTTAAGTTTTTAAAACGTATGTTTCAGACACATTAAGAAGCGACCACGTTAAGGTCCTGTACAGTCACATAGCGAGAGAGAGGGGGAAATTATTAATTAAGCTTTTTAATTTCTACCTGAAACAAACCTTAATGTTTTTCAATGCTATGGCACCACCTTAAAGTCCAGGAGATACAGGTGGCTGATTGCCGAGGGTAGCCAATAATAAACCTGTTATATTAGAATCTGTTTTGTGAGTCTCCCTTTTGAGCCTGGGGGTGTGGATGTCTCTGGAGTGTGTCACTGTTTCTTACCACCTGGGCATCTCTTTTTTTTTTTAAGATTTATTTATTTATTTTTTTATTTATTTATTTATTATGTACACAGTGTTCAGTCTCCATGTATGCCTGCAGGCCAGAAGAGGGCACCAGATCTCTTTACAGATGGTTGTGAACCACCATGTGGTTGCTGGGACTTGAACTCAGGACCTCCGGAAGAGCAGGACCTCTGAGCCATCTTTCCAGCCCCTGGGCATCTCTTGATAGTCTTTACACCTCTGGCTCTGTGGCTACTGGTGGTCCCTGTAATAACAGCTGAGGAATTGGAAATTTGAATATCTCATTGGCAACACAGAGGGAAATTGGTAAAGAAGACAGGAGGAAGAGGAGGGGGAGCAATCAGGAAGAAAAACATATCGGGTTCCCAGTCCAGGAGAGTTGAACACGGTTGTGGGGTGAGACTTTATCTTCCTGGAACTGGAGACAAAGCAGTTGATCTCAGTGTCCTCTGGAGCTGAAGGGAGCAGGGCCCTGTTTGAGTCGCTGCATGTGAGGAGAGGTTATCCTGGGGTGGAGGAGTAAATAAAGGGTTTGAAGTGAGACAGGTGTATCCAGTGAGGGTGGCCCTCCAGCTTAGCTGCTGTGGGAGTTACAAGAATTAACTTAAAGGGACCCTGCCATTTAGGGGAAAGGGGTGAGGGACATTGGTCTGGAGGAGAGAGAAGGACCTGGTCCCCCTATGTTGACTGGAGATGGGGAGGGGTTGGCACATGGTCAAAGTAGAGAGAGTGGTCAGGAAAGTTCCATAGGAGGGAACAGAAATGATACAATGATGGGGTGAGTGGGTGATCAGGGAGGGCTGAGGGTTCAGATGAGTGACTGAGAGTCAGAACCGGCCTCCCAGACATGAATTCAAAGGACAAGATGAAAAGGGGTCATTTGGGGAGAGCCCAGAGCCTGAAAAGAGCCAGAGGCAAAAGCTTTACCCAGTCAAGGTGAAGTTCCTGTGACATTTTAAAGGTATGTTTTTTAAAGAAACAGTTAGTTGGTTAGTTCGTTCTGCCTTCGCTGAGGACTGAGGATGATACAGGATATGAAAATGCCAAGGGATGCTGAGAGCCTTAGATAGAGTTTGAGAGATCAGGGTCACTATCTGACTAAAGGGAGGTTGGAATTCCAAACAAGGAAATAATTTCCTGAAGAAGGATGTCAGAAACTGTCTGGACCCTCCTGTTAGTAGTTGGAAATGCTTCTACCCACCCAGACAGGGTATTTACCAAAACTAGGAGATATTTAACCTGTCTGACGGAGGGCATATGAGTAAAATCAAACTGCTGGTCAGTCCCAGGAAGGAAGTCCCTGGCCTGGTGGATAAGAAAAGAGAAGCTATGATATTTGGAATTGGGTCTGACCTTTGACAGATTTACAAGAGACAGTGATAGTTTTAAAGAACTGTAAGTCCTCGGGTGGTCTGGAGCTGAGCCTTGACAATGAGACAGAACCTGACTATTAGGATGAAAGAGCTGGTGTAGGTAGGACAGAGTTTGCTGAGTGTCAGGGTGACTGTGAGGATGTAGGTTGTAGTGTATGGTGTAGGTGGGTGAGGTGAGTCTGGGCCCTGGAGGGCTGCTGTCCTGGCTGCCTGGTCAGCTCGGTTACTTTCCTTAGAGATGACGGAGCTGTCAGTCTGATGAGACCAGCAGTGAATAATTCCTATAGCTTGGGGGAAATGGAAGGCCTTTAATAAAGCCATAATGTGGCCTGAGTTAGTTATGGATCCTCCTTTTGTTTTAAGAAGCATGCGCAGCATGGAACAGGATATGTAAAACATATTTGGAGTCTGTGTAAACATTTAGGGATTGCCCCTGTGCCAACTGGAAAACACAGGTTAAGGCTATTAATTCAGCCTGCTTGTTAACGGTATGGGCAGGGAGTGCCTGTGCCCCCACCATTCCAGTATCTGATACTATGGCAGAGCCCACTTTACGGGGCCCCTCATGTAAAAAGGAGCTGCCATCTGTGTACCAGGTATAGGAGGCCTGAGGCAATGTGCCCTCCTGGATGTGTGAAGGATGGGGCAGCAGCTCCTCTAAGGTTTCTATGCAGGAATGAGATGGGGAATAGTCAGTATTAGGTTGTAAAAGATTTGAGAGATTAAGGGGTGGGCAAGATTGGAAAGTAAGTGTGGCATCTTCTTCTAGTGCCACCTGGAGGGAAAAAACTCAAGAAGGTAAAGTTTGTAAGCCTTTGTAAGTTAAGAGATGGGTGGGAGAAGATAGTGGTGGGTGACTCAAAATTTAGTTTCTTTGATTCACGAATAAGGAGCTCAGCAGCCGCTAAAGCATGTATGCAGGGTGCCCATCCCTGAGTGAAAGGTCCAGTTTCTTTGACAGGTACACTACAGGTGCAAAGGAGGGACCCAGCTGATGGCCTAGGACCCCAAGGGCATATCCCGTAGACTGTGCTTTCATTTCCCAGCCACCCTGACTCGAATAATTACACAGAAACTTTATTAATTATAATACTGTTTGGCCAATGGCTCAGGCATATTCCTAGGGAGCTCTTACACCTCACATTTTTATTATTTTATATTTTACCACAAGGCTCGTGGTTTGTCACCTCACATCTTGCTTCTTGAGTGGCTGCATGGCATCTGCCTGACTCTGCCTTCTTCCTCACTGCATTCAGTTTAATTTTCCCACCTAGCTATATTCTGTCCTGCCATAGGCTAAAGTATCTTCTTTGTTAACATATGGATCATGCAGATCTGAATCTTACTTAACTCTATTCTGGTCAAGGTAAGAGCCAATGGATGGCTGCTTTGCTTTTCTGGTCTTCAGGTTGAGCCCCAAAATCAGAGCTTTAATTAATCATGCTTCACCCTATTGTTGGGGTAGGGGAATAGTTTTACCTACCTGTTTAAGATATTATGTTTATACAGCTCACTTCAAAATATAATATATTATTTAAAATTACAGATTAATGGATAGTCATTTATAATAGATAAACTTGTAATCATGTTAGTTAGGTTTTCTAGATATACAGAGATATATTTCAGTTAGATAATCTTCAACACTTTAAAGGCCCTCAGAATATGGCATTTAAAAAGTTTTAAGAACGTTGACTTTTCTCAACAGTAAGACTTGTCTGCTTCTGGCAGTACCAACTACTTCAAAAAGGATGATGGGCATTGAAGAAACTCATTATGGAATTTACCTTTAATGTGACGAGGCTAACCACTTAGGGAAGAAACTGTTTGTGTCTGAACTGCTTGACAGTATGCTGTATAATAAACTGGACATGCAGGACCTACAAAAAAAAAATGACTGCTGAACTTGCCAAAAGATGGTGAGACAGTCCTTCAAGGTTTCTTCTTCATGAAAGAGTCTGCCAGACATTCTGCAGGACACAGAAGAAATTGACTGACAAACTACCAATACAGGCAAAACTTCAAATTTCCTGCTTCAAGGAAAAGTCTGTCAGATACTATGGCATGTGGGCTGAAGATGGATGCCCCAATGTTATAGAAGAACCTTGGGTTACTGTCCAGTCAGCGAGTTGTCTCTGTCAATTTTAGAGTTTTTGCTTACAATGCCCTTCCTGTTTACTTAGGCAATAGTATATCCTTCTGGAGTCTTTGATGGAGTTGAAGAAAGATAGTTTTCCTTAGTTATGATAAAAGATAAATATAAAACTTTAGACTCACAAAGATAAAATAGATGATATTTTCTTTAATTTTGCCAGGTACAAATAGGCTAAATATTGTACCTGTGATTCTTGCTTGATACCAGTTTTGTTATATGTAATTTTACTATATTAAAGTTAAAATTTTCCTTATTTATTTTTTTAGACAGAAAAGGGGAGATAATGTGGAATTTCCCTCTGTATGCTGTATTACCATTTTTCTCTGTTCTTTTCTTTTATAGTGAAGAAACAATCTTTCAAATAAATAAATAAATATAAGAGGCCATCCTTTAGGCAATAGGGAAGGCAAAGGAATTCCAGATTGTAGAAGGCCCATTAGTTGAATCGCCTTATTAACAGCTCTTAGATCTGTTACCATTCTCCATCTTTCAAATTTCTTTTTAATAACAAATATAGGAGAATTCCAAGGGCTGGTTGATTCTTCAAAATGCTAAGCATCTAGTTGTTCCTGTATGAGGTGTTCTAAAGCCTGCAGTTCCTCTATTGATAAAGGCCGTTTTTTAACCCATATAGGTTTTTAGTTAACCATTTTAAAGGTAGGTCTGTTGGCACCTCTGAGAGCTTGCCTGTTGTTGCTTTGTGTTTTTGTACAGCCTGAAAGTTCAGTGTCTGTTTTTCATTTTTAAATTTTTTTTCTAGGCACACATATAGGCAGCCAAAGGCAGACAAAGACAACAAGCATCCCTTGTTCCCCAGAGTGTCTGTTTTTTGTAGTAACTTATAATTTCCTTCCCAGAAACATCAGTCAGTTTATGGCTTGTTTCCGAGATTGCAGAAATGTCTGTCTGGGTATTCCATTGTTGTAACAGATCATGACCCCATAAAGTCACTGCTATATTAGCCCTATATGGCCTTAACCTTCCTCTCTGTTGTTCTGGTCATATGCATTCAACCCATCTCATGTTTTGTCTTACCCAAGATAGGGTTCCAGTTCCTAGGAATTGAATACCTATCTGCCTCCTGAAGAGGCCAATTCATATACCAAGATTCTGGAGTAATAATAGTCACATCTGCACCTGTGTCTAATAATCCTTCCATTATAATGTTATTCATTCATACTCTTAGCTTTGGTCATTTATAGAAGTCTACCAAGATATACATTTTCTATTTTCTGTTGGAATTTTTGACTCATCCTCCATGGTTATTCTATTATTCAGAGCAGTATGGTTTTTTACAACAGATATTAGATTTTCTAATTTTCCTGGGGAGGTGTGTCCTCCACAGTGACTGGGAATGCCTGGACCACATTAGACCTGGGAGCCTATGAGAGGCCCCTCAAGGAGTTTAGTTTCCCAATTATAATGGGTTGCCTTGTTTGTTTCTTTTTGCTCTACACACATTGGTTCAAAGTCAGCCTTTGCTATATCTTCCGCATAACTCAGGAGGTTGGGACCTTCTATTTGGGTGATTCCCAGAAGAAGAAATATTATTTCTAAGAATGCCCTGTTTACAATCCCTTCTCAGATGGTCTACTCTACCACAATTAAATCATTTGGTATTTTGATGTCTCTTCATACCTTTGGAAATCACTTCTCCTACCCAAGCCTCAGTGTTATAGTCAAAGGACTCAATATTGGTTGGGTGTAGAATCCATTCATACATTGGTGCTGACCTGAACTTTAAGGACCCAAGCATATTTTTGCATTCTAAATTAGCATTTTCAAAAGAAGAGACTCAATGAGGACTCGACTAGTTGCTGGATCTGTTACCCCAATTGTATAGCTTCAGTTAATCTTTGCAAAAAGTCACTAAATGGCTCTCTTGGGCCTTGTATAACCTTATTATATAATTCAATTTTCGCCCTATTTCTTAAATCCTGTCCCAGGCATTCAAGGCTGATGTATGGTATAGGGACGATATGTGTTCATTGTATGTAGCTTGACTATTCAGATCAGCATAAAGTTCCTCACCAAGAATTTGATCTTGGGAGGCCTCAAAACCTCTGACTCTACCTTGATGTTCAAGAACCTTAGCCTCTTCTCTCCAAAAACTCTTCCACTGTAACTGTGTACCATGCTCTAGTACAGCTGAGACTAGTTGAAGCCAGTCATGTGGAATAACCTTATTTCTTGAAGCCCATGTCTTTACCAACTCCCTCACATATGGTGAATGCATGCCATAGGATACTACTGCTTGCTTAATCTTTTAGGTCTTTCATACATACAGGTTCCCATTTACAGTCTACATATCCTCTTGGGTATTGAGTATTTGCTGGTTTTACAGAGGTAGTAACAGAATAAGTAGCTAAAACTCTTGGTAAGTCATCTCTGACTCTGAGAGGTACTGGCAATACTAAATCTTTACTTTTGTCTTTTGTCTGTACATCCTCTCCTTGTTTATCAGTTCTGACAAGTTCCTCAATCAATTCAAATCTTTTTATCACTTTCTTTTGTAAAGTCTGAATCTCTTGATTTGTGAATATTTCTAATGATTTCATCAAACCAATTAGTTTCTGGTTCTCATTCTGCACATGTGATTCCAAGTTTTTAAATTTTTCCATTAATGATATCTTCTCATCTTAAGATAGTATTTGGATGGCATGTAGATTTCCTTCCAGGAGGGATATTCTGTCTGCTAGTTTGTCATAATTTTTTAACTGATTTTGATTGTCAAATTCAACATATTTTAATATAATTATATAATAATAATAACAGTATTATTATTTCAGATAATCTCTTAGTACCATTTTGTAAGGTTTCATAGCCCATTGATATGGATTGAATTTTGCTTGTCAAATTATAGTTATCATTTTCAATGGTATGAATCCCTTTTAGCCAACTTCTCATTACTAGTCTCTAAGGACTGTATCATTTATAAAAGTTTCTCATTCTTGACTCTGTTATCAAACCATTTCTTTAAAAATATAATATAAATTATCAAATTAATAGCCTCTATGTCTCAGAATGTATAATTCCCAATGAGATCATATATCTCTCCTAGAATTCCATCCATAATAGAAATGAAAAGGCTATTAAATTCTTGAATGGGTATATTATCTATAATTATCTTAGGATTAGTTTACAAATTACAAAAAAATTATAGTTACCAGATGACTTACCTCTTAAAATCCTGGTTTAATTGAGACTTTTAAGGTATAATAATGATGTGGATCAGAAAAACTTGTGAATTTTCTAAGCAGAACTCAAAACCAAAACTGAACAGAATTTTGTTTAAGAGATGCAGATCAGGACAGCCATGCAGCGTTTGCATCTGGGTTGCAGGAGTCAGGGGAAGCTGAGGTAGCCACATGGGAGCCACACGCATGCACACAGGGCTGGGGGCAAGCCAAAGGACAACAAAAGTCACAGAAAGTTGTGGGGGTGCACAGGAAGCCTTGTGGATGCCCCATAGGGTGGCTACAAAGATGGACACAGCAGGAAAGGAAGCCAAGTTGGGATGGATGGGAGCTGGGGGCGCGAGTGCTTCTCCCAAATCCAGACGGCTAAATTTGGGTTCCAATTCCTAGACCTGGAATTCCAATCCCAGCTCTGGCCTGTATTGGTGTCTAAAAAGTTTCAGGCAGATGAATTTTTCATAAATTCATGCCCCAAAAGTTAAGTGCCAAATTAAGCACCATTAGTAAAAAAAGCTCAGAGACTGATACTGGGGTTTAACCTGGCAAAGCAGCCAGCCATTGGCTCTTAACATGACCTAAGTCAGAAAATGACAATCCTGCCTCCAGGAATCTCAGAATAAAACTGAGACTGAGAGCTGTCTCCTCCCGTCTTTAATCCTCTCTAAAGCTGGGTTTAAAGGCATGCACCACTGGGATTAAAGATGTGCACCACCCGGTTTCTATGGCAGTTAGTGTGGCTACTGGGATTAAAGGTGTGTGTTAACACTGCCTGGTCTGTTAGACTGACCAGTGGGGCTGTTTTAATCTGTGATTTTCAGGCAAGTTTTATTTATTAAAATATAAATGAAATGCCACTACAATAGGGAAAGGAGAAGGAGAGGTAGGTTCCCAAAACTCCCTTAGTATCGAGTATGTAGGTCCAGTGTCCAAAAAAAAAAAAAAAAAAAGGAAATGGGCCACCCTGATACCGTGATGTCTACATATGGCTCCCTGGTAGAGATGACAGTCAGGTCAAGGCAGCCCAGGTATCCTCAGTCATCCATGACCAGGCCTAGAAAGTCAGTTGGAGGGTGGTCTGTATCTGATGTCACAGGGTACATGGGACTATTGATCGCCCAATGCCCCACCTGATGACACTTTGGACATGGTCTAGGGGGACCGAGGTGAGGATTAGGACACACCTGAGCCCAATGCCCATTGTCTTCACATTTAAAAGTAGTGACCTGGTGGCCCTTGAGCCCTGGAGGCGGGGAGCATGGGCAGTTGCCACGGCCAGTCAGATGGCCTTGGCCAGCATTTGGCATTTTTATTTATGGACTTTATCATCTCTTTCATGGCACACCTTAGAAGCCAGTGCTAAAATTTATGCCTGCAGGGTCGGGGGCCTCTCTCCAAATGCTTAAGCTTAGCCATAATGGTGTGGGATTCCCCTCTGTATGCTGTGAATATGTTTAATTTCCAGTGCTTAATAAAGAAGCTGCTTTGGGCCTATGGCAGCACAGAATAGAACAAGGCAGGAATTCCAAGCAGAGATAGAGGAGAAAAGAAGGCAGAGTCAGGATTTCAAATACACAATCAAGACAGATTCAGACAAAAATAAACCTCTGAATGGATCACAGTGGGTTTTAAAAATGTACGTAGGCTTGGGAGAGAAAAGAAAAAGAGTATAGATTGTTAAAAATAAAGGTAAATGGTTTTAAAAAATAAAACAAAGTCTTTAAAGAGACAGAATACAGACAGTCATGGATTAAAGGAGTAAAGAAAAATAAGTCACATAAAAATGGAAAATATACAGAGAGTCTGGATTATGTATATTATTGAATTTTTTGACTGTGAATGAACTAAATACAGAGAGATATTTCTTTGTACGGGCTGCTAAGCTAAACCAACATATATATTTTAAAGGTATCTTGACTTCACTATTTGAGTCTAAGGATATTTTGCTTTGGAAAAGAGGTTCTTTTTTTTTTTGTTTCCACAGAGGATAGAAAGCTGTGGATTCTTTACTGGGTAATATGGTTTGACCAAACAAGACCCCTTGAAACAAGGGCCCAGATGGTCCAGCATCCATGACAGCTTCAGGACTGCTGGCTGAGATGGACCTACCACACAGGATACCCCATGAAAGACCTAAATAACAGCACCCCCAATCAGCAGGAAGTAGTCTAAAGAACAATGCCCAAATTCCCTAAATGATTGTTTATAAATGTTTGTTTGCATTTAAAGGGGGATATGCTATAAAGATGAATACTTATGGATCTTGACTTATTGATACAAATTTAAGGTCAATTTTGTTATATGTATATTTCTGTTCTTGATTAAGCTATTCTTTTTGTGCAGCAAGACTGGAATTCCAAGCAAAGTAGAGGAGAAAAGAAGGCAGAATCAGAGAGATGCCAAGTAGCTGCTGAAGGAGCCAGAAGCCAGAACCTTACCAGTAAACCATAAGCCTCGTGGCATACATAAAATAATAGAAATGAGTTAATTTAAGATGTAAGAGTTAGTTAATAGAATCCTAAGCTAATAGGTCAAGCAGTGTTACAATTAACGTAGTTTCTGTGTGATTATTTTGGGTCTGGTCAGACAGGAAATGAACAAGCAACCTCCACCTACAGCCTTAATATCAGGGAAGCTCTGGGAAAAGAAATGGGTCCTAAGGAGCTGTCTGCCCTCTGCGTTCTCAGGCTCTGGGTTAGTGTACTGCAAAGGAGCCTTCATGAGGCATTCTAGGAAGTAAGATGGATTTTCCTGTTTGTCCTGAACAATATCCAGGAGTTTCTCTTAACTCACTCTCTTTAAGGCAGCCTTCCAGAGACCTGCCAGGAGGCAAATTACAAACTGAAATCCAGCAAGAATGGTACCTGAAGACTTCTTCTACCCCAGGCGGATGGGCTGCATTATTCTGGTAAATTTTGTCTACATGTATTATAGCCTGCTTCCAAACTTGCCTGCATTCCTCAGGAAGTAGATTACTAAGTAGGATCATACAGACACAGATACAGATATGTATCATAGATCATGAAAGGGGAGGTTGTAAGGTCGGGTAATGTATTAGAATTGTTTTATGAAAGAGGTAGAATTGGTCATGTAAGAGCCCGGGTTTTGTTCTATCTGAGCGAGGTCTGATAGTGAGAAAGGGACGTGTACCTTGACCAGCCCGTCCACTCTGGCTTCCTCTCGCAAAGGGAGAACTGTGGCTAGATTGGTTTGGCCGGGTGGGGTTCCTTAGCAGCCCGAGATCACATGAGAGGAGAGTGAACGTGAGTGGCAGATTTGGGCGGTGGCAGCGGCACACTGCCAGAGAGGAGGAAGGAGCCAGAGGGGCTGGAGAGAAGTGAAGGGCTGGTCTATTGGGGTCGGAAAGGTGGGGGTTCGTTAGCAGGGTGCAAAATAGAAGTAGGGTGTTCCTCTGGTTTAGATAGCATAGCTAGGAACGTGTGAACAGGTGAACAGGAGGCAAGGACAGAGGGCTTAGAACTCAGGTAGAAAAAGGTTTGGATATATGAAAACTCTTTTCATGTGCCTGTTTGCAGGCAGAAGTTAGAAAGTTCCTGCAAAATATCAGGGTCTAAGGAGCCATTAGGTGGTCACTTTAGGCTATTATCTAAGGGATACTAAGGCCTTTTCTTAGCGCAAAGGCAGATAAGCTCAGGAGTCTTTAAGGAAGGCATTAAGCTTAGATATTTGAGGGTTTGTAGCAGACATCCCAGAGGAGAGGTCGGGCTCATATTATGGGACAATTTATTTCCCGTAGCTGAGTTAAAGAAAAATAAACAAGATCCAATGGCTTTATTCATCACAGGCATCCCTGAGATAAAACAAGGATAAAGTGAACTGGATGAAGTCACTACAAGTCCTGTCAGAGCAGGGAGCGGGGGCTGGGGCTGAGAAGCCCAAGGGACAACAGTTTGGGCAATGAGAAATGAGAAACCAAGTCCAAGATGAGAAATAAGGCCTCAGTCCTTAGCCGTGGGGAATTGCCAGATATGACTGTTGACAAAAGGGGCCAGCCATAGCCTTGAAGGCCATGACTGGGTGTACCCGTTTCGAAGAACACCAGAGGGGTGCCAGACACTCAGTGGTCACCCCCTTGGGTTCAGGGAAATATTTACACTGACTGGGAAGGGAATTGAAGTAGCCAGTATTGTGTGTGGTGATCCAGCAGCCTGGCAGATGGAATAGCGTCAGTTGTGGATGGACCCGGTCCATGGTCCCCAGCCTGAGGTGGGGGAATGGTGGGAGAGCCTGTCATGTCTTGGAACCAAGATACACAATGAAATTCACTTTAAGAGTTTTATTAACAGAGCAAGGGGGTGGGGGAAAGAGGATTGTGCACAGACTTTTCTGAACGCAATGTGGTGAGAGAGGATGGATCGGGCGTGTCCGCTTTTTAAAAGTCTTCTAGTGCATGCACACAGGGGCTTGGGTAGCTACGTCGCGCACAGATCATGTGACCATGCTGTGCTTAGATTAAGCGGGATATAAAAACCTAGGGTGGCCAGGCAGCTTGTCTGAACGCTGATGGTACATGCGTGGCCATGGGACCAGGACGCCCTCACGCCTGGAGTGACTAAACATCTGCCTGAATGCTGATGGCTGGGGCTCTGGATGTGACGGAAATAACAACGCATATAAAATAAAAGTAAGTTGTAGGGAGCCGTCCGGAGATCGCCATTACAAGATGGGGCCAGCGGTCCTGCAGCTTGGAGGTAAACAAGTCCTTATTTGGTATTGCTGCGTGGGGCTGAGCACAATTGAGCCTTGTCCCTGGCCAATCCCGAGGCTTCGGGCATCAGCAGACTGGTATTCACCAATCAGGACAGTACCCGAGTCCCTTCAACCTATATAAGCAGATGCCGCTTGGCCCTCTCTCTCTTGCTTCCCGCTCTCCCTTCAACCAAGAGGCTCCAATAAAGTGTGATTTGAGAAGAATCCTCGACTCGTGGTCGTTCTTCCTTGCTGGTCAAGGGGTCCGCCACAGTAAGTCATAAGCACGGTGGCACACGCCTTTAATCCCAGCACTTGGGAGGCAGAGGCAGGTGGATCTCTGCGAATCTGAGGTCAGCCTGGTCTACAGAGTGAGTTCCATGACAGACAGCCAGGGCTATTACACAGAGAAACCTTATCTCAAAAGCCCATATAAACTGTATAAAAATAAATTATGTGTACGTGTGGGTACCTGTATGTAGTTCTGTACATGGGTTCAGAGGCCAGAAGAAAGCACTTGGAGAGCCTCCATCTGGAGTCATAGGTAGCTATGAGCTGCCTAATGTGGGTGCTGGGAACTAAACTCTAGACCTCTCTGAAAACATTAGACACTCTTAATTGCTGAACCATCTCTCTAACACCTTTACTCTCTAGTCTTTAAGGTTTATTTTAAATACTTTTTAATGACATTGTAGAGGCTTGAGAGAAAATGGCTCCCAAAGGGAGTGACCCTATTAGGAGCTATGGCCTTGTTGGAGTAGGTGTGATCTTGTTGGAGGAAGGATGTCACTTTGGAGGCAGACTCTGAGGTCTCATAGATGCTCAAGATATGGTCCAGTGCTTTAGTCTACTTCCTGTTTCCTGCCTATTACCTCTCCAGCACCATGTCTGCCTGCACGCCACCATGCCCCGACATGATAATGGACTAAACCTCTGAACTGCAAGCGAGGGGCCACAATTAAATGTTTTCTTCATAAGAGTTGCTATGGTCAACCAGGCAGTGGTGACACATACCTTTAATCCCAGCACTTGGGAGGCAGAGATAGGTGTATCTCTGTGAGTTCAAGGCTAGACTAGTCTGCGAGTTCCAAGACAAGCTCCAAAGCCATAAAGAGAAACCCTATCTTGAATTGTGACTCTCCACAGCAATAGAAACCCTAACTAAGTCACATGTGTATGTGTGTGTATCTGTGTTGGTGAATATGCACATGTGTGCAGGTAGCTGAGAAGGCCAGAGGAGGGTATCAGGTCTCCTGGAGTGGGAAATGTTCTGAGCCACCAGGTAGGTGCTGGGAACCAAACCCAGGCCCTCTGCAACAGCGGCAAGTGCTCTTAAGCATTGAGTCATCTCTCCAGCGCCTGATTTAAAAATAAAATAAAATTTAAAAGAGGACTCAACAGATTTGGTTCTGATTGTGTAGGGGACAGAATTGTCCTTTACTGAGACAAGGAGCCTGTGAGAGGAACAGGCCTGGGGATAGGCAGGTCTGTGGACTGGGGTGTGTCAAGCCTGAGAAGGGGGTACAAATGGAGGTGCTATAAGTCTGTCAGGCACTTTAGAGGTTCAGGGTGAGGATGGAGCCAAAGATGGAGCCATGGGAATTGCTAGGCATTGGTGGTGATCAAATCTACAAGAAAGCACCTTTTTTTTTTTCCTTTTGTCTTTCGAGACAGGGTTTCTCTGTGTAACAACTCTGTCTATCCTGGAACTCACTTTGTAGACCAGGCTAGCCTTGAACTCACAAATATCTGCCTGTCTCTGCCTCCTGAGTGCTGGGATTAAAGGCCTGCACCACCAACCGCCTGGCCGAAAAAGCACTTCTAAAGAAAGAGTAAGGTTTTAAAGTTAATTTTGGTTAGCATAGAAATGTTATTGTCACCCAAACACACAGTGGCAAAGATCTCCACTAGGAGATTACAGAAAATCCAGTTTCTTTTCACTGCCCGCCACCACTGCCACGGCTGCCACCAAAGTCACAGGAGTGAGGCCTCTTACCTGCTGGCCTCCCTCGTGGGGAGGGGGTGTCTCCTCTCCCAGCATCAATGACATCAGAAGATACTAGACAGCATGGGTAATGAGGCGGATGATGACTGTCTCAACAAGGTCATCAGTGGGCTAAATGGAAACCACACTGAGGACATCATTGCTCAGGGTGTTAGCAAGCTCGCTACTGTGCCTGCTGGTGGGGCTGTGGCTGTCTCTGCTGCCCACGGCTCTGCAGCTCCTGCTGCTGGTTCTGCCCCCAGTCCAGCAGAGAGGAAAGACAGAAGGAGGAGGAGTCTGAGGCCGCAGGTTTTGGCTTGTTTTATTAAATCCCTGCCCTCATTGTAAGCATTACAGCCCAGATGAAAAGGCATCCTGCAGCCAGGAGTCAAGGAATACCGCAAACTCACACTGCTCAACAAACCTCACGCAGGAGATTTATTAGGAGGGGAAAAAATCCAGGAGGGTGGCTGCCTCTGTGCTGGTGAGAAACCACAGCAAAGTGAACAGGATACAGGGCTTATATTGAGTTTCTTGGGAAGGGGTAGAACTTTTCAGGGTGGAGTTTTCCAGGGTGGAGATTGGTGGAATTTCACACCCAGAGATTGGACTTTTTACTCTCTAGGGTGGGGGTTGGGTCCAGCAGTGAGGAAGTTAGAGAGTTCTTGGGTGGAACCTGGCAGTTAGAGGTCCACAGGGAGGGACCTGGCCATTCATATGCCTTGAGGGGTCTTACACTCATTCTGAGCTGTGGTGGTGCAGGCCTTTAATCCCAACACTCGGGAGGCAGAGACAGGGGGATCTCTGTGAGTTCAAGGCCAGACTGGTGTACTGAGCAAGTTCCAGGACAGGCTCCAAAAGCTCCAGAGAAACCCTATCTCGAAAAACAAACAACCCCCTCAAAAAATGAACAAACAAACAAACAAATAAATTCCTGTTCTCCTGCAAATAAAGCCTTTTTATGCTTTAAAAAAAAATCCAGCTTCCATATATTTTGCCTTGTGTGTCAGGGTGGTGGTGGTGGTGGCGGAACCTGGGGCCTTGTGTCTGCTGGGCTGCGCTTGACCCCTCATCCCAACCCAGCCCCCAGCTATTCTTGAAAAGATGTGACAGCAGCTGTAATGAGCAGACAACTCTCTCGGCCCTTGGTTCAGTTTCTCCCCCTTGAACCTATTATCAATGTCTCGCGAGTGTGAAAACAGAGCCGACAGGTGCCAGCTACCTATGCAGCTACCTACGCAGAGACAAGAGGCAAGGCTACCTAAAGCCCAGGAATCAAGAGAACAGCCCGGTGGCCTGGTTATTCTGCAGTGATAAAGGACTCTAGTGAAAGTGACTTAAAGGAGAGAGTTGACGCTAGCTCACAGTTCCGGAGGGATGCAGTTCATTGTGGAGGGGAAGACACGGCAGCGGCAGGGAAGAGCCAGAGGCTGCACTCAGAGAAGAGAGGACAGAGAATGCATCCGTGTAAGAAGCAGGCTCAGCTGCCTTTCTCCTGTCTATAGTGCAGCATCACAGTCAGGGCACAGGTACCGCCCGCCCGCAGTGGCAGAGCTTCCTGCCTCAATTTAAAGCGATGGAGATGATCTCCCGCAGGCAGGCCTGGAGCCCTGTCTCCCTAGGAACTCTTTGTTCTATCCAATTGACAATTAACATTCACCAGCCACTGGGCAGGACAGAACTCAACAGGAAGCAGGTGTATCTGTGAGATGGATGCTGCGTGGAAAAACATGTAGCACTAGGTCATCTTAGCATCCATCTGCCTTTCTGCCTTTTTTGGAATAGAGTCTCACTAAGTAGCCTTGGCTAACCCAGAAGTGATTATGTAGACCAGGCTGGCCTCGAACTCACAGAGATCCTCCTGTCTCTAGCTCCCAAATGCTGCTGGTATCAAAGGTATGCACCACCACACTACTTTTTCTTTTTCTCTTTCTTTCTTTCTTTCTTTCTTTCTTTCTTTCTTTCTTTCTTTCTTTCTCTTTTCTTTCTTTCTTTCTCTCTCTCTCTCTCTCTCTCTCTCTCTCTCTCTCTCTTTCTTTCTTTCTTTCTTTCTTTGAGACGGGGTTTCTCTGTGTAGCCCTGACTGTCCTCTGCCTTCTAAGTGCTGGAACTAAATGAGCGCACCACTGCCCAGCATATTTTCTACCCCCCCCCCCAGATAGGAACACACACGCACACCAAACAAATGAATAAGATGCTAAAGGTAGGGACTGGAGAGGTAGCTCAGAGGTTAAGAGCACTGCCTACTCTTCCAGAGGACCTGAGTTCAGTTCCCACATGGCAGCTTGCAACTGTAACTCTAGTTCCAGATGACCTGGTACCCTCACACAGACATATATGCACATAAAATAAAGTAAGTAAATCTTTTTTAAAAAGATGTTGAAGGTACTAATAGCAGGATAATAGTGCTTTAGGGGCAGGGACTGTTTGCGGCTTTTGCTTGCTTACTGTGTGGTTGACATGACTGAGGTTTTCCAAGAGCTGGTAACTGACCAGGAGCTGGGCTCTTCCTCCTCATTCCACTTCCTTTGAGCAACTCCATCCTTTTTGTGCGATTGGCAGGTATGTATTCTGAGCCTGCCAGCCAGAGTCCCTGTCCCTAAGAGAGGCCTAAGGGATGGGCTATCAGTCTGGGAGATGGTGGGGTGACAATGTCACTTTTGGAGCCATCTTCCCCAGCTACATGTAGAGGGAGCCCCACTCTGGGGCAAAGAGGATGGACCTCACATAAGGCCCCGGTCCCCAGTGTTGCCACCATATGTCCACCCTTGGAGGCCCCGGTTGTCTTCACTAAGACCAAATAAAATTGGTGGATAATTTATAAAGAATAATTTATTTGGTTTTCTGTTCCAAGAACTTGGACAGCAAGCTGGAGGGGCAGTCTCTGGGGAGGGCCTTCTTGCTGAGTTACAGAGTGGCGGAGAACAGAAGTGCCCACTGTCCTTTGATCAGGACCCACTCTCTCCAAAACTAGTTCAAGCCACTCCCACAAGGCTAATCCAGCTGGGTGTGGTGGTGCCCACACCTTTCAACACAGTAATGGGGAAATAGAGGTAAGTTGAACTCTGACTTCAAGGCTAGCCTGGTCTACACAGGTAAGTAGAGGATTCCAGAGGCACATGGTGTGACTCTGTCTCCAGGAAGAGAGAGAGAGAGAGAAAGGGAGAGAGAGAGAGAGAGAGAGAGAGAGAGAGAGGTAGTTGGAGAGACGGCTTCATGGTTAAGAGCAAGTAATGCTTTTCCAGGGGACCCCAGTCGGTTACTGGCACTCACATGGTTCAGTCCCTGGCACTCACATAGCCAATCAGGAACCAGCACCTTGGACTCCAGATCCAGAGGATCCAAAGCTTCTGGTTTCCACACTCACGAGCACTCCCCCCGCACACATAGTACACATTATTACGAATATTTTTTAGAGCACTAATTGGTGCGTAAGAGCCTTGCCTTAACCACCTGTCTGGCTTCACAGTTTGATTCCGCAGCCCACAGGTCCGGACCAGATGCCAAAGCCAGGGTTTAAAAACAAAACATGTTCCTTAGATTCTCTGACTCCAAGGGGTCCGTGCACATCTGGAAAGCCTCACCGGCACAGCTGCGCAATGCTATTTATTCATGCAGTTTAGAAAGCAAAGCCCTTCTCGGCCCTCCCCTCAAAATGAAGGCAAAACCACAGGGTTGGAAGACACTGGCAAATTAGCAACTAGAAGCGACAGGCTCTCTTGGGGGGACAGGTCCTGAGGTCCCTACCCCTGAAGTCTCGGACTGGCAGACCTCAGGATCCCATGAAGCGACCCCGCAGACTCCCCAGCTTCTGCGCACTTGTCATGGCCAGCAAGGGACTGCGCTAAAGGCTGGCCGTGACTGTGGTGGTGGGTGGTGGGTGATTAGCGGGACTCACCTTGCTTCCTAAAAGGCAGCAGAGAGCCCGGGATGTAATGTTTCTGGGACGCATCTGAGGACCTCTGAGCATCTGTGATGCCTTCAGTCTGAAGCTTTTCCAGGCTTTACATGGGAAGTGACTGTGCCCTGGCTCAGAAGAGGAAACGCTAGGCGCCAGGTGCAAACATTTGAACAGCTGCTGTGTTAAAAGGCAGAGCAGGGATTGCTAACTGCGGATCCCAGCAGCAATAAGGCCCTCCCGGAGTGCCTCTGGATTAAGCAGGGGTCCTTGCAACTCAGCCCTAACGTAGTGAACTACCATGGAGCTGGGGTCAGCTGAGGGAATTCGACCTACCTCGGTGGGTCTAAGCTGAAGATCCTCACTGGAGCTGCCCTTCTTTAGTATCCAAACCCAGCAAGGTCAAAGGCTGCCCTGGACGCCATTACTGGTGAGGTGAGGCCTCCAGCTGTTATTTCCTCGGCCTCCTGGAGCAACCCTCCGCATTTGGCCTGAGGTTCCGCTCTCAGAGAATCTGTGTCTGTGATGGGCATGCTGAAGGCTTGCTGGGCTCCTTTGGGGTGTGTGGGACCGCAGCTGGTGTTCTCCAGCTTCCCAGACCTCAGGGAGCTCTGGAGTTAGGGTCAGCCTTCTGTGCTGTCCCGAGCCAAGGGCAAGGGCTATGTTTTTGTACCACTGTACCTATTGGTCATTGCTGTGAGCTGCTCTCAGGACAACCCAGAGCAAGACTCCGTAAAGTGAAGGGCAATCCCTGAGGAACTAAGGGAGCAGAGCTAAGGGAACGCTCTGCTATGCAGTAGCTGAAGAAACGACCCGTGGATTGTTTCCCTATGGACCCTGAGCCCAGCTTCTCCATCCTCAACCCTTCTGTAACCTTGATTTACTACTCCTTTGCTATGCAGCCTGTAACAGTAGATAATGGTCCATATCACAGCTTCTTTTTATTCCAGACAGGCTAAGATTGGAATATAAAACCTAACTCCTTCTGGGACAGAGACTTTGATCCAAGGGTCAAGTAGCCAACCCTGGTGACTGGTGTGGTTTGGTGACAGTCACAAAATATTAACGTGGCTCTTCAGGACCTATTCTTGTGACTATGCCCCCCCACACACACAAAAAAGAGTTCTGTGAATTAGGTACACACATAGAAGGTAAGTCCTGTATTAAAAAAAAAAAGAAAGAAAAAAGAAAAAGAAAAAGAAAAAGAAAAAACAGTTCAGCTTCCAGGATGAAGAAATCCCATATGCCCAGGCACGGGAGTGTGAAGAGGTGTGACATGTTCGGCACAGTCATACATTTATTCATCCAACAAATATTTACTGAGCACCTGCTATGCTCCAGACGTGATCTCAGGCTGGAGGTACAACTGTGAAGAAAACACAGCCCCTGCCCTGGGACAGCTGACATTCAAGAGAAACAGAAGCAGCCCACAAGTGCTAACCAGGTGGCCATAAGCCCCTTCGAGGCCTCCAGGAAGTCCTGGGAGGGGAGGACTCTCTGTGGCTGGTGAGAAGGTCAGGGAATTTGGTCTGAGACAGGGGCATTGGAGCAAGTGACTGCAGGAAATTACCGGCATGTAGAGGTCTGCTGAGGTGCCTGAGTGGGAGCTATGAGGCTGAGCCCTTGCAGGATTCTGCAGGCTCTCAAGAAAGCAGGGCTGGCTTTCTGTGGGTGTGGAGGGTAGGCAGTGCTGGGGCCAGCTAGAGGCCTCCTCGGGGATAGGAGACCGGTGAGTTAGGGCCAGAATCACCCGTCGTCTCGCGTTACACTCCAAGCACAGGAGGAACCCGCACCCATCTTAGGAACTGGGAAACAGACATCCTCAAGAACACACGGCGCCAACACTGAGTGGGAGACCAGGGAGTGTACGCCACCAGCCGTGCCTGAATGACTGTTCTGTGCGGAAATGCAATGACACGATCTAAGTGGCTCTTTTTCCAAACGTGATTAGAAAGGAAAGAAAAACCGACCTCCCCCATTAGAGGTGGGAATCAGAGGGGAGCACGAAGCACATTTCCAGCGTAGTGATTTGTGTGAGGTTGGTGCTATTATTTCTCTTTGGTGCAGGAACTAATGATCCTTCATGTCTAGGGCTCTCAACCTATGGATTGCCCCCTGGGAGTCAAACAACCCTTTCATAGGGGCCACCAGTATATCTGCATATCACATAGTTACATTATGATTCATCCTAGCCTAGGAGGAGCTTGAACTTCTGATGCTCCTGCCTTTGCCTCCCAGATGCTGGGATTAAGGGTATGTGGTGTCACAGAGGACCAAAACTCAAGGCTTCACAAATGCTAGGCAAGCACTCTGCTGAGCTATATCCCAGACTCAAATTTCCCCTGCATTTTACAAAGTTTATCTCTACCCTTTTGTTTGTTACTGAACTGTGATCCACCAAGCATCAGGTAAGACCCTTAACTCTCTTTATCCAGAATAGCCAACCTCTTTCAACTTTCTTCCCATGAGATCAGGGCTATAAAGAGATGGGGTTGTTTAGCTTACGAACTTTTTTTTAAAGTTGTTTTATTTGCTAGGCTGAGAAATGGGGCAAAGGTGAAAAATCTTTGCAGGCTATTGGCCTGAAGATTAATATCCAAAATATATAAAGGATTTAAAAATCTAAACACTGGAGGTTCAAGTAATCCAACAACAAAGAAACAAAAAGAACGGAACAGACTGAACAGACAGCTCTCAAAAGAAGCAAGAGTTCAGGCCAGGTGCGGTGAAGCAGGGCTACGGTTCCTGAACTCAGGTGGCCAAGGCAGGAAAAGCCGCGAAGGGAGCAAGCAGGAAATGGAAAAATCAGTAGTATTTGAGAGGATAATAAAAGCCTATCTGTGAGCTGGGTGGTGGTGGCGGTGTAGGCCTTTAATCCCAGCACTCGGAATGCAGAGGCAGGCGGATCTCTGAGTTCGAGGCCAGCCTGGTCTACAAGAGTTAGTTCCACAACAAGCTCCAAAAGCTGCAGAGAACCCCTGTCTTGGAAAAAAATCTAGAAAAAAAAAAGCCCATCTGTGTCATTCAGAATAATCAGGAAAAACCCTTTCAATATTCAAAGAAAGAGAAAAATTTGATCCAGAGCAAAGAAATTCATCAGACTGCGTCAGAGGGTTCCTAAATATCTAAGACTAGCCTGGGCTACATAGTGAATGGACCAGCCTGGACTACGGAATAAGACTCTGTGTTGAGAGAGGGATTAACTCTTTCTTGTTTTGTTTTGTGTTGGGGTCTCATTATGTTCTCCAGGCTGTGCCTGAAAGCACCAGGCAGGTTTTGAGGACTCACATATACTCGAGTCATGCCCAGTGTCTCAGTTCACTTCCTGTGGCCTTTGGGTCAAGATGTAAGGACTCTCAACTCTAGCACCATGTCTGCCTGAAGGCTGTCATGCTCCCCATTGTGATGATAATAGACTAAACCTCTGAACTGTAAGCCAGCCCCCCCAATAAGTTTTCCTTTGTAAGAGTTGCTGTGGTCATGGTGTCTGTTCACAGCAATAGAAACCCAAACTAAGACACGTTTGGCTCTGTTTTGCTTCTGTTTCTTGGGTTTCTAACGTTTTCTTCATTGTTCATATGGTTTTTCTTATGTCCTTGAATGGTTACAGTAGCTATGACATAAGAGGTAAATCAAAGCAGGTGATGCCTGGGGCTCACCCCTTGGCTATTTCAGAGAAAGTGTGTCCCAAAAGGCTCCTGATAAGGCTTGTTTTGAGACAGGTTCTTGCTATATAGGCATACATCTGCCTTGAGTTTACAACCTTCCTTCCTCACCCTGCATCCTGCAGGGGTTATAGTCCCATCTCAAATGCAGCAAATTCTAGAACTGATGCCATACCTGAAATTTACAAATTCATTGAATGGGTTCAATACTGACCCAAATGGACAGAAGAGTCAATATTCTTGAAGACAAAGTCATAAACAATGATCCTACCTGGGAGCCATACTTGCTGCTTAGTGGTTGAACTGAGCATCCCTGTCAGCATCAGATAAAGTCCCATCTGAAGAACACGGACAAAGATGTAGTCACACGCATTCATTTCTGTTACCTTGGTTCTCTTTGTGCATCTAAGAATGCCAAGGACCACAACAGAGTTCCCTCCACCCAGGCCAGCAGTGCACTGACTGTGTTCCGGTGAGACTTTGAAACTGTGGTGTTCTTTTTGTTGTTGTTGTTGTTTGTTTTGGTTTTTCAAGACAGGGTTTCTCTGTGTAGTCCTGGCTGTCCTGGAACTTGCTCTGTAGACCAAGCTGGCCTCAAACTCGCAGAGATCCACCTGCCCGTGCCTTCTGAATGCTGAGATTAAAGGTGCACACTACTAGTGGCCTGGAACTGCGGTGTTTTGAGTGAGAAATGCTCCCCACAGGCTCATGTATTTGAACCATTAGTCTCTAGTTGGTGGCACTGACGGGGAGGTTATGGAGGCTTTAGGATGTGGAGCCTTGCTGGAAGAAGCATGTCACTGGGGTGGGCTTTGAGGGTTTATAGGCTTGCCCCACTTCCTATTCTCTCTCTCTCTCTCTCTCTCTCTCTCTCTCTCTCTCTCTCCTGCTTCTTGATCCATGGATGAAGAATATGTGACCAGTCAGCTCCATCATCCATGCATTCATGCATTCCCCACCACGATGGACTCTGTCCATCTGAAACCACAAGCCAGAATAGACCCTTCTCCCTGAAGCTGCTTTGGCTGGGACATTTCATCACAGCAGCAGATAGTAACTAATACGGAAGAGATTATATTGGCTCGCAGTTAAAGCAAACAATCCATCAGCACGGGAAGCAGAGTGAGATGAACGCTGGCGCTGGGCTGACTGTCTTCTTTTCCTTCTGTCTGAAGCTTCAGTTCACAGCACGGTGCTGCAAGAGGTAAGGCGGAAACGTCCCACCTACGATAACCTAATTCCAAAAACTAAAAATAAAAAATCCCTCATGGGCAGGCTCAAATGTATATTTTCACCATGATTCTAAATTCAGTCAAGTTGAGAGCGAAGATGATTAACCACCTGAGAGAACTAAGGGGCCTGACAAGGGAATGAAACACACATGCTTGCATTTCGTCTCAACAATCCCCCATAATATAACAAGCCCTTTTTTTACTAAACCCTGTCTCAAATAAACAAACAAACAAACAAACAAACAAGAATAAAGTTTTAAAAAGTGTTCTCATATGATTTTTTTTTTTTAAAGATTCATCCATTATGTACACTGTGTTCTGCCTGCATGTATGTCTGCAGGCCGGAAGAGGGCACCAGATCCCAGTCACCATGTGGATGCTGGGAATTGAACTCAGGACCTCTGGAAGAGCAGCCAGTGCTCTTAATTTCTGAACCATCTATCCAGCCCCTCATATGAGTTTTTTGAGTTGTTTTATTTCTTGAGATAGGGTCTCACTATTTAGCTCTGGCTGACCTGGAACTCACAGAGATCCTCCTGCCTCTGCTTGCCCAGTGCTGGAATTACAGACTTGTACCACCATGCCTGGTTAAGTTGTTGTTTTGAAACAGATTCATGCTTTGTAGCACAGGCTGGGTTGAATCTGAGATCTTCCTAGCTAAGCCCCTCAGACTCTGAGATTAGAGATGAGCCACCATGTAAGGCTCTGGTCTGAATTTCTTTTTGTAAAAGCAAACTTAAATTTTGATACAATCTTAGATTTACAGAAAAAAAGCTGCAATGAAAGTCCAGAACTTCCTCTCCACCCCCTCCTCTTTTTACACTGTCAGCACTGACAAGCCAGAAGTGAACACTGGTCTGCTACTGTGAGCTACACTCCAGGCTTTGTGTAGACTCCCCCGACGATTCCTCCAATGCTCTTTTTCTGTTCCAGGATCCAATCCAGGATCCATCCCACGCTGTGTTTAGTGTCAGGGGTGGTTTCCATTTCAGACTTAGCTGGGGGGGGGGGGGGGGGTTCCTCTTTTGATGGAGGAGGGAACTCCTGGGGAACTCTTGTCTCTCTCAGCTGGGGACGTGAGCATTTACTAAATCCTCTCCACCTCCCCATATGTGTCTACTATGCCCATCCGAGGAAGCCTAAGCACTGGGTGAGAACACAGGGCTTAAAAACCACTCACAAATTCTCCCCGCCCTCTCTGTACTGCTGCTGCTGTTTCTGAGAGTCCCTAGAGAGAGCCTGGGTCAGCATGCCCTTAGAAGATCTCAGCCAATCAAATCAGCAGCCATTGATTAAATCGCTCCTGTGTGCGAGGCCCTCTAGTAGACTGTAGGGGGCAAGTTTTAAAAAACGATCATACCCTACTACAAAAAATCCAACATGTGGTGGTGGTACATGCTTTTAATTCCAGCATTTGGGAGGCAGAGGCAGTTTTCTGTGAGTTGAGACCTGCCTGGTCTACCGATAATATTTCAGGACAGGCAGATCTACATAGAGTAACCCTGGATCAAAAAATCAAAAGAAAAAGAAAAGGAGGAGGAAGAGGAAGAGGAGGAGGAGGAGGAGAAGAAGAAGAAGAAGAAGAAGAAGAAGAAGAAGAAGAAGAAGAAGAAGAAGAAGAAGAAGAAGAAGAAGAAGAAGAAGAAGAAGAAGAAGAGAGAGAGAGAGAGAAGACTCTAAGAGCCTTTGTCTCCTCCAAAACCTCTCCTGGGTCTGTCTAGCTCCCTGGCTCTACAGCCAGGAGAGGGAAAAACAGCAAGCATTTAATAGTCCCTGAAAAATAGCAGACAAAATACTTCCAGTAGAGGGCACTATGTTCTATGCTAAGGCATAGAAGCTCTGCAGTGGGCCAGGGAAGGCAGGAGTTCACCCTTGGAGGCTATCAGCCTCCCCAGCAGTCACTCTGGGGCATTCCCAGCCCCCATTTGATGCTGTTCGCTCGGCCTGCTCTCAGCCAGGCCATGCCAGCAGCTGCTGCTGGATGCTGTGAACACTGATTTTTTTTTTCTTTTTTCAAGATTTATTTAATACGGGAAAGTAGAAAAAGACAAGATCTCCTAAGTAAATTGAGAGCATGGGGACCTTGGGAGAGGGTTGAAGGGGAGGGGAGAGGCAGGGAGGGGAGCAGAGAAAGATGTAGAGATCAATAAAAATCAATTTAAAAAAAAGAAACTAAAAAAAAGATTTACTTTATGTAAACAGTGTTCTGCCTGTAAATTTGCTTGCCGGTCAGTAGAGGGCACCAGACCTCATTATAGATGGTTGTGAGCCACCATCTAGTTGCAGAGAGTTGAACTCAGACTTCTAGAAGAGAGAAATTGATCTTAACCTGCTGAGCCAGGTTTCCAGCCCATGAGCACTGACTTGATGATGTCTTGCTGTCTGTCTGTCTGGTGTCTGTGTTCTTTACCTTTGCCAGCCATATACGTACTAAACACACATTCCAAACACAGAACGTTCTCCAGGTCCTAGAGAATGCAGAAGTGACTGACTTAGAGTGGATATTCAGGCTTTATCCAGCTATGGCTGAAAAGCTGGATTCGTCTAGCAGAGGACCCTAGAGTCCAGGTTCAGGTGCTAGGAAGGTTCTAGTAACAACAGGTCTATTCCTACCTGGTGCCGAATGCTCAGGCTATTTCCCTATTTGTCTCAGACACAGCCCTGAGAGCTGAGGTCCCTTGGGAAGAGGGAGCCCCAGCTTGTGGCATTCACAGATGCTGGCCCCATTAAGTGTCCCTCACCAACCCAGGCCTGGGGAGGAAGCACTGGACACTGCCGGGGTACTGACTATGAATCCCGCTCTTCACGGGGTGGCTCTCTGTAGAAACCAGCAATGGGCCCTTCAGATTCAAGGCAGCTGACACTCCACTTGGCTTCTGGAACACCACATAAGCTACCTGAAAGCCCTGGATGGGGGGCGGGGGGAGAGATCTGCGTGGAGCCTTCCCACTGGTGACACAAGGTCTCCATACCTGCCCTGGACCGGGGAAGATGGTGCCAGGCTGTTTTATGTATCATCCCACAGTCAGGGTGAGGGACAGCCATGCTCCTGGTTAGCCAACTGCTGCTGGGACACCCACAGGCTCAGTGAAAAGTAGGCTCACCCCAGGCTAGGGTGGGTCATGAACAGACAAGGCACAAACTCAGGGTCAGACCTCTTTGTACCTCGCGGAGACTTGAGGGACCTGGGGAGAGGGGAGAGGAGCAGGGCTCCTTGAGCCAGGGCCCCAGTCTTGAGAAGGAAGCCACTATCTTGCAGGACCAGGAGCACAGGGATGGACTGCTTCTGCTTCCCAGTGCAACTGTGTTTCCATGACAACAGCTCCACATGGGACTCCGCCTTCTCAGCCTTGGGACCACCAACCAGAACTTGCCCAGTCCCAAGAAGTTCCCCTTCCTTGTCAAATAGGAGTGAAGAGAGTGGGTAGGGTCAGACACAGGTCATGAGGAGACTTGGGGGAGACTGGAAGGATCCGGGTTCGCCTCCTATCACAATGTCTGTATCTCACATTTCAGGGAGATCTGACACCCTCTTCTGTCCTCTGTGGGCTCAGTGCACACGTCCTGCAAACAAACATGGAGATAAAACACTCATAACACAATAAATAAATAAATAAATCTTTAAAAATAAATAGTAGACAGTTGAATCGCCGTGCGACTGAGGAGCCACTGTGGGATTCTGAGTGGAGAGGAGAGATGCATAAACAGTCTCTCCTTGGTAGTTCATTCGACTGTGAGAGGGACTGAGAGCTTGGGACTGAGAGACTGTAAGAAAGGAGCCACGGCAGAGGGGGAAGACACTTGCGGCCCAGCCTGTCATCCTGATTCATCCTTGGAAGGGGAGAACTGACTCCTGCCAGTTACCTTCGACCTCCACACGCACTCCATGGCACATGTCTGCTCCCTCAAGTTAAAGTTAAAAAAAAAAAAGTGTGTGTAACCCTGACTGTCCTGGAGCTCGCAGAGCAGGCTGGTTACAATCTCAGAGAGATCTGTCAGCATCTGTGTCTACCTCTGTCTCCCAAATGTTGGGATCAAAGTTGTGCACCACCTCGCAGGACACTAGAATTTTAAATTTTTACAAATTGTAGTGAGCTCAGATAAAGTATCCCAGCTGGGCTTGGCTATAATCCCAGCTGAATCAGGAAAATATCTGTGTCTTCCAGACCATCTGAGGTTATAGTTTGTGTGCCAAACCTTTTTCTTTGACGCAGAGGTCTCACTTAGCCTATGTGGGCCTGAACATTGCTCCTCCTGGCTCCATTTCTCCAAGTGCTGGGATCAAATGTGTGCCCCACCAGGGTGATTGGTGTATATTGCTTTTCTCCCAAGGTAACCTAAGACAGGATGTACATGATGAAATATGTGTACCTGTGATGGGTAAATCTAAAAAGTAAAAGAAGATGCCCAGGCCAGGCACCGTTGTCTGCCCTCTAGCCAAAGCTCAGACTTTATTAAATAAATTAAAAAGGGAGGAATATGTGGGGGTCCACAGAAGTGGGTCCGTTCCACCTTGACTTAATGTCAGAGAGCTTAAGCCTACTCTTGGTCTTTCCAAGTTATTGAGAAGAAGTCTGACTTAAGGAATGGTTATAAACAAGATATCCTGACCTAGGGTGTGGTTACTTGGTGCTTTGGATATTAACAAGGCTCGTAGAGGTGGGTCCGCTCCACCTTGACTTAATGTCAGAGTGCTTAAACCTACTCTTTGTCTTTCCAAGTTATTGACACGAAGTCTGACTTAAGGAGTGGCTACAAACGAGATCCTGACCCAGGCTGTGGTTACTTGGTGTTTTGAATATTAACAAGGCTCGTAGAGGTGGGTCCAGTCCACCTTGACCAAAAGTCAAAGAATTCAAGCCTAATCTTGCTACTTCATTTTTAGACAGGAGGTTTGACCCAGGGAGTGGCTGCCTACAGGACATTTGTCTAAGGTGTTGTTGCTGTGTGTCCTGCCTAAAACATCAGCATGCTTAACTCAGGAAATAGCGGCTTGATATCTGAGGTATTGAAGCAAGTGATTGTTCTGTTTGTCCATTGTGACATGTTAAAGCAGTCTTTTGCCTTCTTCCCCCCATTTTGGATTGGGTATATAAGCATATGGAAAATAGACACGGGCAGATTCAGTATTCACTGGTTACCCTTCTGGTACTATTTTCTTGAGATCTCTGTTCTTCTTGCTTAACATTTCTAACCCACACGCCCTACCTTGGGATGTCCGAACCCGATGAGGCTGGACCCCACAGATGTCATCCCAACGTGAGGCTACAACACTTCCTGCTGCTAGACAGGCTCCCTGCCAGCCGAGCTTCACCTCAGCCCAGTGTCAACTGTTTAACCCCATGTTCACTGCTCTGTCCCTCTTTCCCTCTATTGGTTGTTATCTCAATTGTAAAGGGTTACTTTTTTTTTTGGCTAAGACTTTAAAATTTTTATTCAAGTATGTATTCATAAGTGTCTATTATACTTTTTAAAATGACGGCTACTTTAAAATCTTTAGTGAAGCCGGGAGCTGTGCCACATGTGTTAATCCTGATTCTCTGGTTAGGGGTGAAGGATAGGATTATATGTCCAAGGCCAGTCAGTTTGGCTAGATAGTGACATTGTAAAACCCTGTTTAAAAATAAATCGTAAGAAAATTAAAAACCCCCTGTCAATACCACCACCTCTGCCATCCTGGGGTTGATTCCATGGGAGACTTGCTGGTTCTTGTGAGTTATTGGCAGCTAATAAACATTTGGGGTATTATATAGAGTCTAGATTTATTTAAACCTACGTTATAGCCAGTCTGCTGCCTTTTCTTGACTTTGTCTTTATGGTTTTTTTCAAACCTTAATTTATCTACCTTCAAGTTGAAAGCCTTGAGTCCCAGTTTCCTCTACGAAATCTTCAGGGCTGTTTAGTAGAGGAGGAGCGGTGCGGCTATCTATCCCTATCAAGAAATAACTTCTTTTCTGTTGCCATTGCCCAACCAGTGAAATAGTCCTTCAAGTTTAATTTCTTCAGAGCCAGACACCAGCTCCCTTGTTCCCTGAGAACAAATGCCTAGCTTTTCATTTCAGACTTAGCCGGGGGCTTCGTCTTCTGAAGGAGGAGGGAACTCCTGGGGACTCTTGTCTCTCTCAGCTGGGGATGTGAGCATTTACTAAATCCCTTCCATCTCCCCATATGTGCCTACTATGCCCATCCGAGGAAGCCTAAGCACTGGGTGAGAACACAGAGCTTAAAAACCGTTACTCACATATCTCCCACCTTCCCTGCAGTGCTGCTGCTTGTGTGTGAGCACCTGCAGAGAGCCCAGGGCAGCCTCCCCTTCCCAGTTCTCAGCCAATCCAATCAGCAGTCATTGATTGAATCCCTCACGTATGTAAGGCTGTCTGGTGGCTGATAGGGGGAAGTAGTTTTACAATGACCATATTCTACTTTTAAGAAGCAGACATGAGGTGATGGTACAGCACTCAGGAGCCAGAGGCAGAACTCTGTGAGGCCAGACTGCCCTACAGATAGAGTTCCAAAACAAGCAGGTCTACACAAAGAAACCCTGGGGGGGGGAAAAAAGAAAAAGCCAACCTGCGTCTGGAGAGAGACATAGCCGGACCCAAGTCAAGGTGAGAAGCAGGTAACAACAGTGTGACCAGAGACGCGGTGGCATTTCCGTCTGGGGGGACTGAACTGAAGAGGGTTTCTGAGGATACTGACTTTGAAACCCAGCCTTGGAAAGAGGGTAGAACTTTCAGGGTGAGGTGGAAGGGAACAGCATTCTGGAGGGGAGGAACAGAGGCTCAGCAGTACAGAAAGCAAGAGTCAGGTCCAGAGAATGAACTGTCGTGGAATATTATTTTAGGTAGGCAAAGATGCACTACGTTTCTTTATGCTGTGGAATATTACTTCAACTGGGTAAAGCTGTGTTACTTTGTTTATGCTGCATGTGCTTAGGTATGTAAAGATGTGTTGCATTTGTTTCACCTTGCCTATCTAAGGCACCTGATTGGTCTCGTATAAAAAGGTGAGGGGTACGCCTTTAATTCCAGCACTCGGGAGGCAGAGGCAGGTGGATCTCTGTGAGTTTGAAGCCAGCCTGGTCTACAAGTGCTAGTTCCAGGACAGGCACCAAACCTACAGAGAAACCCTGTCTCGAAAAAAAGAAAAAAAAGGAGGGTGGCAAAAGCTGGGCAGCAGAAAGGATAGGCAGGGTCGGCAGGCAGCAAAAATGGAAGAAAAAGAGGAGAAGAGTAGAGAAGAACGGGAGAAAGAGAGAGGAGAGAACGAGGGAGATGTCCAGGATCTGAATCAGGAATCTGACAGCCACCAGACACGAAGTAAGACATACAGAAAGGAAGAAAGAAATGGTTAAAAAAAAAGGTCTGAAGCAAAAGGCAAAGAAAAATAGGTTAATTTAGGTTGAAGGATCTAGGCAGAAATGAGCCTAAGCTAGGCTGAGCATTCATAACTAATAAGAAATCTCTGTGTCATGATTTGGGAGCTGGTTGGTGGCCCAAAAGAAAAGGCCTGGTACAGTGGACAGCACAGGGTTCCCATGTGCAGGAGGAAAGAGAGGCCCTAACATCGTCTAATAGTATGGCTGGAGATCCACCTCTCCCAGCCAGCAGCAAGAAGCACCCAGATTCTCACACAGAGGTAAAACCAGAGCTGGGGCAGAGGGACTGGTGGTAGCTCGTGGTAGTTGTAGTGGGCTGGGATGGAGGGCACGGCAGGCAGTGATTTGTCTTATAGGGTCATAAGTACCGAATCCAAGGGGTTCACAGGAATGGGAAGGCTGGCAAGGAAAGAAATGGGATAATAATGGATTGTGAATATGAGGATGAGGCTGGATGGAGGGAGGGCGACGGAGGTCATGGGCTAGCAGGACAGGCAGGAGCAAGCAGAGGCCATGTCTGTTGATGGAACTGATTGAACCAAGAGAGTTTGGAGGTCAAAGGCACAGGAGATGCCAACCCAGAAGTCAGGCAGGCTGGAAACTGCTACCCAAGTTCAAGTGTCTGTGGCAATGTGTCCTCGGGGAAGAATGGGAAGGACACCGTGTTCCCAGTTCCTCTGCTACCTGAGTTGCTGCTGTATAATTTGGTAAAGATCCATGTCCACAGGATGTGAAACATTTCCTCAACTGATAGACTCCACTGCTTGGACCATATAGAAAAGCTCTCATGGGCTGGAGGCTCAACAGGTAGTGTGTTTGCCTGGCCTGTACTAACCCTGGGTTTGAAACCCAGCATTGCATAAATGAAGCAAGGGTGTAACCCCAGTATTCTGGAGGTCTCAGTTCAAGGGCATTCTTGGCTGCATTGTAAGTTCCAACCCTGTCTCAAAGAACAAATAGAACAGAAAAGTTTGCATTGTCCCTAGCTCCAAACAGTCTCCAGAGCCAGTCCACTCAGAAAAGTTCAAGCTCAAATCCCGTCACAACCTGGTGACCCCATTCTCCAGCCCTTCATCTACCCTGGCCTACTTCCTAGCCTCAACTTTTTCTACACAGTGTCTCTGCCCAGACTCCACCTCCCTACTGCAGCCCATGGTCTTCTGTTCCCAGGGTCTGTCCTGTCACCCCTTTGGGGAACTCACAAACGATTTCCCTGTGTCCGGGTCTGTGGTTCTCAGGCTAGGACAGTGAGTCGCTCAGCGCCTCGGACCACCTCCTGTCCCCAGAGGTCTGCCTGGCAAATTTCAAAAGTTCAAGAGGTGCAGGTTTCTTCTTTGACTGTGAAATTCAATGCTTGCATGTGCTCATTTGGGGAGTGTTTTGTGGCTTGGGTTCCTAGGGTTTTGTTTTAGGGTGGGTTTGTGGGGCTGAATCTCTGCAGTGTATCCCAGGCTTGGGATTGCCTTGCTGTCCCCATCTGCCTTTCTCGGGCTCATAAATGTGCCATGCCCACTGCCGGATTCTGGTTCTTCATCTTTTCTGGACTGAACCAGTTTAGAATCCTTCCTTGCCTTGGGGTGGTGTCCACCACAGCTCTCTATTACAATTCATTCATTTCTTCATTCAATTATCAAAGCTGGATAGCGCCAGGCTTTCTTGCGTGGCCTCGGACACGTGGGGACATGGATGACATCTTAAGCTGTAAACACCCTCGTCCCACCTCTGTAGGAGCCAGAGCGGATCCTCAGAGCACTTTGTTTGCTGTGGGGTCACTGCAGCCTACTCCAGCTGCTGTGCCATACCGGCCTGCCCAGGCATGGGTCCTGCCATCTGCGTCTCCTTTGGAGCCTTCTCCACTCTCTCCAGCACCTCCCGGCCAAGCCCCGCACCAGGGCAGGCAAGAACCGTTTGAGTCCTCCCAGCTCTGGAAGGCGGGGCCTGCGTGGGGCGGGCCCTACGTTTTGGGCGGGGCCTATGGAGGGTTATTTGCTGGGCGGAATCTGGGGCTAAAGCCAGGCCTCTCAGGAAGGGTGGGGGCAGGATCCGGGCAAGGAGTTAAAGTCAGTGGGCGGGACTCGAGCTTCTGAGTCCTTCCGCCATTGTGACCTCCTGAGCGAGGAGTGACAGCCACGCTGAGAGAGCAATGGGTGAAAATGCCCCTCAGGGCCCCTTAGATGGGAGTGGGAAGGGGACTGCCCGGCAAAAGCACTCATGTACCCACTCACTTACTCGGGCCGAGGGAGCGGACGCTCACCGCCCTCCCCACTGGGTGTCCAGGCTCAGTCAGCAGTGCTGGGATGCAGTAGAGCCAGATGCGGGCTCCATAAGAGCCACAGGGCCTCTGAGACCCTATAGCCCTTAGATTAGAGGAATGTGAGCATGGCTATTTGGGGTTGCATTTTGGGGTCAGCAACATGAGGAGGTAAGCTCTGGGACACACCTGACCTGAGTAGGGCCAGCTGGAGTCCTGGAATCATGCTATCTGCCATAAATCTTCTCTCGATCTTTCCAAATGAGTTTGGCTATCTTCTGTACCTCCCCGCGGCTCAGTTCGATGGTCTGTGTACTGAGAAAGGCAGTGTTCCAACTCAACATGTGGGCTACTGGCTTGTGTGAAATGCCTGGCGCCTGCTCAGAAGGCTTAGAAAATGCTGGCCTCCGTAGTCTCTCCGGTTTCTATCTGCAAGAGTTCAGTTCTCCAACGTCCAAAATATTTAGAGCAAACTCCAGTGCTGGGTTGGATGCTACTCTGAGTGATGTTGTAAATTCCGAGCCACCTTAAAGACAGTCCTCCAGGACCTCTCATTGTTACTTTGAATGTAGCTCAAGCTGGCGTGGAACACCCTATACCAGTCTGTCCTGAACTGGCTGCAATTCTCTTGCCTCAGCCTCCTCAGGGCTAGGATTACAGATGTGCATAGCTATACTTGGATCTCATATAATATCTCCAGAGATAGAGACCCCAGCACAAATTTTCATTACAGTATATTTTTTGTTTTGGTGATTTATATTTTATGAGACAAGGTCGCATATTGTCAAGGCTGACCTCGAATTCCTGATCTGTTTCTACCTTGTCTTCTGAGAAGACAGGGACGTGCCACCAGATCACATATATCATAGTCTATTGTTATGAGCAGTGGTTTATTAAGTGTTGCTTATCTCTTGTGCCAATTTATGATGTAAATTTCATCATGGGTGTTTATATATGAAAAAGCATAGCTAGCATTCATCATTATATGAGGTTCTTTAATGATTTCAGATATCCATGGGGGCTCTTGGAATGGGGTCCCCTAGAGTTAAGAGGCACTGTAATCTATTTACAGCAATTTAACAGAAAGGAAACAGAGAATCAGTCCAAGGTTATACAGCCCAAAAGAGGCAAATTCAAGGTAGCAGCACCCCAACACACTTCTTCCCATTCTGTCCCAGCATCAATGGGTTACATCTGAAAAACCTATTCAGATCTCTCTCACCCAGGGAATCCAGTAATCTTTCCCTCCTCAGGATATCTGGCAGTCTGTCTGTCGAAAGCCAGGACACAGGCCATTAGCAATGAAGCCCACGCATGCTGCTGCATACATAGATGAGGGGCTTCAGACTTGCTGGTTTGGTGGATGCAGGAGATGAATGACTGCTTCTACCTTACAGGTCTGCTCTCAGAGTTGAAGCTGGCTGTGCCCTGGGGCCACATTGCTGTCAAAGTCTGGGGCTCCCAGAAGAACTCTCCAGTTCTCTGCCTGCATGGCTGGCTGGACAATGCCAACTCCTTTGACAGGCTCATTCCTCTTCTTCCACAAGGTGGGCTATGGACTGAGGGGCAGTGGAAGGGTGGAAGGTGCCATGCAGACCCCTCTCTCATTCTCCTCTCTGCTGCAGGTTTTCATTATGTGGCCATGGACTTCGGAGGTCACGGACTCTCTTCCCATTACAACCCAGGTTTCCCATATTACAACCAAAGTTTTGTGAGTGACGTCCGACGGGTGGCAACAGGTGAGCAAGGGTGAAAGTGAGGGCCACGAAGGAGTTGTGTGTGTTTGTGTGTGTGTGGGGGGGTGGATGGGGGTCCTCTGTGACATGCCCTCTATCCCAGGAGTAGGATACAGTGTCGAGGAGGCAGTACAGGCTTGGAAATGGATGTCTGGGGTCTGACTCCAGTTCTCCCAGCAACTGAGAGGAGCGAGCTTGCTTCCTCCTCTAGGAGCTTCCCATAGTGGAGCTGAGTCCCCTCAGCTGGTCTCCTGGGTGGGGTGCTACAGGGATTTGGAGGAAGTCCCAAACCAGGACACAGGAAAACATTCAGAGTACGGCTGCAAACTCTTCCTGGCTTTGTGTTTTCAGCCTTTAAATGGACTCGGTTCTCCATCCTGGGCCACAGTTTTGGTGAGTCAGCTTGGGCCAGGCCCTGAGTTCTGTGGAGGGCTATAGGGGAGGGAGAAAGATTGACACAGTGGTACCTGAAACCATTCCCTGCTCCTCTGAGGAGCAATAAGAGAAGCCACAAATGCTTATCTTAGGGACTGTGCCTCTGGTCTCATGTGAGGGAAGGGGTGGCCTTGTGAGTGTTTTCAGGTGAAGGGACCTTGGTGGCCCAGGGAGAGGCTCCAAGCTGAAGATGCAGAGTCCTGACCCCATGGTGGGAGACGAGCTGGGGATGGGATGGCCCCTAGGAAAGTGCTTGGGTGAGGATATTGGCGAGGGGTTGCATAGCATGCCAGCTCTGTTCTCTTGTCTGACAGGTGGCCTTGTGGGCAGCACGGTGAGTAGCTGGCTGTTCTGTGTTCACGTGGGACCTTGGGAAGCAAGCAGAAGGTAGGCTAGGAAGAGCCCCTTCACACAGTGCATGTAGTAGCCAGCATCTCCTTAGCCAGAGGCTGTTTCCACATTCACACTATGTTCTGATGAAGGTCCCTTGTAGAGTTTCTACGTGTCCCATCTAGGGTCACTGGGTCTGCGGTTGGGCCTGGGAGGAGCACACAGGAGGGAGAGCAGACTCCTGCGCTGTGAAGCCTGTGCCTTCACCCACTAACTCCATCTCTGTTGTCACTCTCTAGTTCGCCTGCACCTTCCCAGAGATGGTGGACAAACTGATTCTGCTGGACACATCGCCCTTTGCCCTGGACTTTAACGTATGACGAGGCTTCTTTGGAGGCTGTGATCGGGACCCCTGACTTTGTGGGGGGCAGGACGGTGTCATCTCTATCTCCTGTGTTGGACATTAATGAGGCCGGAGAGTGTGGCAGAGGGTGGATAAGTTAGCCAGGGGTCTCCTCCAGAGAGGGCAGCATCCTGAAGCTTGTGACCCTGAGAATGTCAGGGCCCAGGGTATGGGAAGTCTTTGGAAGCCCAGTGTGTGGCCTGGATTCCTCAGAATGCTGAGGGATTCCGCATAGACAGTGAAAAAGCAGAAGGTAGATAAGGGGAGCAGCCATGGGTAGAGGAACTCTGGGCCACAGCAAGCTGCCTGCCCTAACACTTAACCAATTCCTTTGTGCTGTGCACACGGAGCACAACCAGATCCATCAGCCGTGAGTGTGGCTGAGGGAAAAACACCAGCAGCAGCACTCACAGCAGCCAGTACCGTCCTGTATCTGAGGCTTGGCTCTGTCCTTACCCACTGTGTGACCCTGAGGATGTTAGTTTGCTCCAGAGGACTCCACTCTGCCCATTTCCCACTTTCCTTTTCTCCTTTACAAACTGGCAACCCCTTCCCTGAGGATAAGAACTCATTCTTTCTTTTTGAGACAGGAGCTCATTCTATAACCAAGGCTGGCAGTGAACTCCTGGCAATTCCCCTGCCCCAACTTCCTTACAGCTGCTATTGGATTTTGTTTCTTTTTTATTTTTGATATTTGAGACAAGGTTTCTCTGTGCAGCCTTGGCTGTCCTAAAACTAGCTATGTGTACCAGGATGGCCTAGAACTCACAGAGATCTGCCTGCCTCTTCCTCTGAACTGCTGGACTTAAAAGTGTGCGCCACCACTGCCCTCCTGGAGTTAGATTTATCCCCATGTCTCCAGTCCCTGCACACTGTAAGCACTCAGCAACTTCCCATTGCATGAACCATTAACTCATGGGTTAGTGTGGACCCAATACCCAGATTATGGTAAACTTTGACCTTTGGTCTCTGTAATGCCTCACTGATGAAACCAGTATAGAGACTTGAGGCTTCCTCCTTGGTGGTGTTGGGTGACACTGAGCCCCCCAAAGCCTGAACCTGCTGGTCTTCTGCCATTGGGAACATGTTTTATGGCCGATGAAACCTGCCTGTTCCCTGTATCTCCTACCTGTCATTAGCAATGACAGCATTCTCTGACATCACTGATTTGCCTGCCCTAAGGAATCCTAGTGTCACAGCTCTACAAAGCACATCCCTCCAGCTGTCCCAGGCAACCTGTGCTGAATGAGGAAGGACAGCTAGCACAGACTGATCCCTCAGAGGGGCATGGAGGGCAGCGGGAAGGGCCAGGGGAAGGACTTGGACCCCTCATCTGGGGCGTCCCTATTCACCAGCTCTGGCGGAATCCCTAGGAAACAGAGAACATCCTGACCTACAAACGGAGGAACATAGAACACATGCTGAAGATGGAAGCTTCCCAGAAGTCCCCGAGGGTGTCCAGCCCTGAGGAGCTTTTGCAGGGGTACGTGCTGACAGCCAGGGCAGGGCAGAGGTGGACTGGGACCATGTGCCCAGATGGGCAACATTCCAAGTCAGGGTACAGCCTCCTCCTACTCCTGATGGTTCCTCTCCCTCCTCACAATGTCCTGCCCTCCACCCTTTCACCCCAGTTTGCCTCCCGCTGGGGTGTTATTCAGCACCAGTCCTCCTGGACACTTCTCAGAAGCCCCATGTTGTCACCACCCCTCTTTCCACATGCTGCCTGTGGGGTGGGGGCTCTTTCCTCTCCCCATGTTCACGCTCTATGGCACAGCTCTTCCCTCTGACTACCAGCCTTAGGATCATCAACAATAAACCCGCAGTTCTCTCCCACTCTCCTGATAGAGCTGCCTTCAGCCTCCACCCCAGAACAACCACCCTGCTTCGTGCCCATGTTGGCCTCTAAATTCTGTACCCATGGCCCAACTAGGATTGCCCTGGTCATATCTGTACTCACTGCATCTGGAATATGTGCAGTCGGACAGGGTTTCCCTTTTGTGTCTGTTCTCTAGAGGAAGGGACACACACAGAATAACAGGCAGATGCGCTGATGCTGAAATTCCCCACTGATTCTGAAGAACATGCGCATTGTTCATGGGTAACCTCCCTTCCCTCCATCTCTTCTTCCTTCTGTCCTTCCTGGAGGTGGAACCTAAGCCCTGAAGTCCTTTACCCCTGATCCACATCCCTGGCCTTTTCTGTTGTTTGTTTCTTTGTTTAATTTAGAGTGATTTCGCTATAATTCCAGCTTGATTTGAGTTCACTATGTATCCACGACTGGCCTTGAATTCAAGTCCTCCTGCTTCACCTTCCTGAAGCACTGGAATTCAAAATGGGCTCAGTATCTTTAGATGCCTGCTTTCCTTTCTGTCCGACCCCTGGACTTGATCGAGGCTTGGTTCCTTTAGAGTCTTCCTGTCTCCCCCAGGTTCCTGGCTAACAACACCCACCTGAGTAAAGAGTGTGGGGAACTCCTGCTGCAGAGAGGAACCACGAAGGTGGACACAGGTAAGGACCGCCTGTCATTACTGAGGGAGAACACGGGAGGGCGCATGTGCCAAGCTGACACTTGGTGTCTGAGCTGCTTCATTGACTCCTACATTGCCTCATACACAGTCCTGGAGAGCAGGGAAACTGAGGCTGCACATTGCCGAGGACCAGGTACAGTGTCACATAGGCATTGCAGAAGGCCGCACTCTGTGTGAAGGTTGGTAGGGTTTTGGACTAAAGTTGGTGACTGTCATGGCTGTGCCCTGCCGGGCCTATGTGGAGGAGGTTTGCAGAGGATGTGGAGATGCCGTGGCTCTGGCATCCACTGACGACGTGAGAGTCTTCTGTGTTACTTCTTCCATGTATTTGTTAAATACCCTTACTAAGGGTGTGAGAGGTACAGCTCCCCCTCAAGACTGTGAGTGTGGCAGTGAGTCCCACTGTCCCTGTCTCCATGGGTGCAGACTCTGTAGGTGACCCAACTCCAGGGGGCACCCTTTACAAATGCCCTTTGTGGAAATGACACCTCCTGGGAATGGGCAAGGGCGAAGCTGGGCAGAAAATGTAAATTTTAGAAGAAAAAGATGACAATCGTGCATCAGATGCTTGTCTGTTGCTGCAGCAGAATTTTCTTACAACTTCAAAAGGTAAGGGTTTGACTCCCAGTCGCAGGGGACTGCCCATCATGACGGGGAGGGCTTGGCGGCAGGAGCAGGAGGCAGCTGGTCACATTGTGTGCACAGCGAGGAAGCAGAAAGAGGTGAATGCTGGCCCTCAGCTCACTCTTTTGTTCAGTCCCAGATGCCAGTCAGCGGATGGTGCTGCCCAGAATCAGGGTAGGCTGCCCTACCTCCGTCTATTCTAGAAACTCTCTCTAGAAATTCTGTTAATTCTGAGACATGCCAGAGGTTTTTTTCCGTGGTGATTCTAAAGCCTGTCAAACTGACATTCCAGATTAACCATAGTAACAAACAACCACTGAGTAAATATGAGTGTCCTGGGGAGGGCTCAGAGCCGCTCGCTGGTGAGGTAAAGGCTTCTGAGTGGTGTTGTGATGAGACAGAAAGTACCCCAGATTGGGCACAAAGCCAGAGTCCCTGTGGGTGCTAGCATAACAACCATGGGACTCCCCCAGTTTTGTTAGGAAACAGACAAGGTCATTAGATTGTTGCTCTCACAGGCTCACAGGCTCAACTGAGTTTGTGAAAATTAATTTCTGAAGAACCTAATGACACAGGATTCATCTCCATCCACCCAGTGCCATGGGGGTGGGCAACTTGTCAAATCCTGTTGGCCAAGAGGAAGACACGAGGGAGTGATGGGCACTGCAGCTGGCAGACCCTGGCAGAGACAGGGAACTCCTGTCCTGTGTGACTCTAATTCCAACTGCTGATTGAGGCCTCCTGGGCTGCACACTGTACCTGTAGGGAAGGATATAACACAAAGTGAGGGTCACAGGGAGCAGGCCTGGAGTGTTGGGTACAGACTGCCATTCAGATCTATTGCTTTAGTCCTGAGCCTGTCTCCCTACCCTACAAACCCATAGGAAGGTTGAGGGCCTAGGCTTTTGTGCTTCACAAAGATGGCAACCCAATCGTTCCCTGGACAGAAATGGGTTAATTCAGAAGAGGCCTGCTCCCTGCCAGTCCATGGAATCAGATTAGGCCCCTGAGTTACCTCAAGTATGGGCACAGATTGCAAACTGTCACCTAGGAGACATTGGGCATTGCTGAGTAGGTGAGTCTTGTGCTGGGGAGCAGGCGAGTGGCTGGAGCCCTGTGGCAGGAGCACCTTCTGTAGCAGAATTAGCTCAAGAGAAGGTAAATCCAGATCCTGCGGTCTTTCTCGATTCAGGCAATGTTAGAACACTGTTGTTTTGGGCCTCAGTCCCCAACACACACACATATTCATTCTCTCTTTCTCTCTTTCTCTCTTTTTCTCTTTTTCTCTTTTTCTCTTTTTCTCTTTCTCTCTTTCCTTCCCTTCCTCCCTCCCTCCCTCTCTCTCTCTCTCTCTCTCTCTCTCTCTCTCTCTCTCTCTCTCTCTCTCTCATAATCCGAGTAGTGCAGGTGAGAAAGAGATTGTAGGCATCCACTTTCGGCCAGAGAGAGTTCCCAAAAATGTAGGACATAAGGCTAAAGCTGACTTTACCTTATACACATTCCTGTCTGAACAGAAGTTTTCTGACTCATAGCCCAGTGCTTGCTACAAACCAGCAAACCAGTGGCCTGCCAGCCTGAAACCCTAGCACTTGGGAGTTTGAGCCAGGACGATAGTGCTGTTGAGGCCAGTCTGGGCTATATAGTAATGTGAGGCTGCTGAGGAGGACACAAGGTGCTTGTGTGGGGCCCCACCTCTCATCCAGCCGAGCATCCCCTCCTGCTGGGAGCTCTGGGCTGGTCCTTCACCCAGCTAGCTAAGGTGTCTTAGAATTAGACATTTTGTATTCAGGAAGTCTGAACCTGGCTAACCCATAGGAATGCAGAGGCCTGAGACCCAGCCCCTGCCAGCAGGAAGCTCCTTGTTCAGTGGGGACTTGACAGAAAAGCAGCAAGTGATGATTCCACCTGCTGAGTGGCGGTTGTGCTTGGGTGGAGGGAGTCCTAAAGGGAGAGAAAACAGTATGTGTGATGGGGATCCCCTGCAAAAAAGTTAACTCTTCTTTTGTGTGTGTGCACACCCATACTTGTCCCATGTCCTCCCGTGGCTCCCAGGAATGGACCTGATTAGGGCAGCAAGAGAATGAAGACAGAACAAAAATAGCTGGGTTCCAGTGGTCAGGACACGTGGTTGGAAAAAGCCTCAGCACTCTGGAAGCTCAGTGTATTTATTATATCGTTAAACAGCAGGGCAGGGCTATTACATACACCTGAACAAGAAGGCAGGTGATCACACAGATAAACAAGGGGGAGGGGCTCCTGGAACTTCTGGGTCAAGGAGGCGGGTTTAGCTAATCTTGTTTGGCGCAGTCTCCTGGGGGAGGGGGGAGCTGTCTTCAGGCTGTAAATACCAGGGTGTAGAAGTTATGGGGGACACTTCCTGCACACACTGTCAAGTCCACCAGAGGAAGGCTTTGCCATTTCCCTCTGAGCCTCAGGGGCTGTGGCAGGGACTCTGTGTCATCCCCCATGGGTCTGAGGCTCTGGGGTCCTTGACATGGCCATGCTCATGGCAACAGCACAGGTTTACTCAGGGTTTCCTGTGCTCCGCACATGAGTGTGTGCATGCATGTGCATGTGAGCATGCCATGGAACTATGTAGATGTCAGAAGATAATCCATGTTCTCCGTTCTCACCTTCACCGTGGGGATCCCGAGACCAAACTCAGGTTCAGAACTGGCAGCAAGTTCCTTTACCTGCTGATCACCTCTTCCGCCCTCTGGCGTATTTTCTGAGTCAGGCTCACACTGAAGAGGTCACAGGTGGGCTAGCTGGCCTGCACTTCCTCAGCCTGTGACTTCAGGCACCTGCCTGGTTTTCATGTTGGTGCTAGGACCAAACTCAGGCCCTTAGGCTTCTGTGCAGCAAGTACTTACCGCGGAGCCATCTTCAGTCCTAGGACCCCTCCTTTCTGAAGTATTTTCACATTCTCTGAGCAGCCAGACCGCAGACCAGGAGTGTACAAGCCTAGGCAGGTCACGAGTCTGCAAGTGCAGAGAGGACCCTTCATTCAGCAGGACAAGCGGTCGCCTTTGGGTGACAGTCCCGGTGGAAAGAGGCCTCTGCCTTGGATGCATTAGGCTGGGGTCACCTAAAAGTTCGTCAACCAGAAAAGCTCTTAGGTTTTAGAGAGAGACCTGTGTTGGCTCCATCCTCATTCTTCCTTTCCTTGGTCCTGAGGAGATGCCTGTGTGCTGTGGTTAGGCAGCCGTGACCAAAATTTGCTCTAGAAGAATCCCAGGACAGAAGTCTAGAGCTGGCTGACATCAGGGTGGCTTTCACCAGCCCAGCTGGCAGACATGAGCCCTCTGTGACAAGACAGGGACCTCCAAGGAAGCCAGGTGAGTCCCTTCCTGTACCAGGTGACCCTGAAACCACCATGCTTTGTGCTTTCCCCAGGTCTGGTGCTGAACAGGGACCGGAGGATCTCTCTGGTAAGTGCCACTGTCTTCCAGCTTCCCTCACAGAATGCCTGTGGTCTCTTCTTTAAAAGTAGCTTTAAAGTTATATGAATAGACACATTTTAGCTGCCTGTAAGTACACTGCTGGGTCGTATTAAATTTACTGTCTTATGTAACCATCACCAACACCGATAGCCCAACCTTCGCCATCCTCAGTAAATACTGAACCCATTAAAACACTAAGCCCTCGCCTGTCTCACTAACAATCACTAATTTACTTTTCTGTCTCTGTGAGGCTGCCTGTTAGGGGCCTCACGAAAGCAGACCCAGGGTTTGCCCTTCTGGGCTTGGGTTCTCCTCAGCATCATGCAGTGCAGACCCTTTCATGAGAAACACACATCCATGTTCACACTTGTGAGACTGAATCCTAACTGTTCCGTCCTGGGGACTTTAACCCCAGCACGTGGGGGCAGAGGCAGGCAAGTCTCTGAGATTTTTTTCTTGAAACATATTTCTTACATCTATTTCTTATTTTTCTCTATATAATTTTTACTTTTGTGTGTTTGTGTGTGTTTGTTAGTGTAAGGGCAGAGGGATGCTTGTGTTGCAGTCAGGACAACTCATGGGAGTCTCTCCTTCCTCCATGAGTGTCAGGGACCAAACTCAGCTTGACAGCCAGTGTGTTTATCCACTGCGCCATCTAACTGGCCCACAGCACATTTTCTATGTCCATTCCTCTGCTGACAGACATTGGGGTTGAGGTTTTGGCAATTAAGAACAATGCTACTGTAACATGGGGGACAAGTGTCTGAGTCCTGGCTTCCGGTTCTTGGCTTTGCCAGAAGAGACTGCTGGAGCCTGCGGTGACTCGTGACTGATCTTTGGAGAAGGCGCTAAACTGCTGTCCACAGAGGCTGCACTATTTTATGTTCCCACCAAAGATGCACAAGGGTTCTGACTTCATCCCCAATCTCTAACACATATGCACGGAGGAGGGGTGTTGGGTATTGAACCCCAGGATGTGTGTAGGCTAGGCAAGTGTTATACAGTGAGCTACATCCCCAGATCTTCCTCCCAGTTATGTCTTTATACATGTGTACATACATTGACAGACTCTCTTCCCAAGTGTCTTTTCATCCATGCACATGGACACAGACACAGACCCTTGTCTCAGGACTTTGCATCATTTCCACATTCTCTTGCTGAAGTCTCTCACAGTTAAAGAAGCCAGTTGTGGGGCTAGAGAACTCTCCTCTAGAGGAGGTTCCCGGGGAGTGTGGGGCACAGCAGGACACATCGACCTGGGTTCAGGTCTCACACCCTGTGTCCATGCAGAATGCCTCAGAGCTGGTGGTTCATTTGACTTTGCTCTTGGGTTAATCTTATTATTTAAAGAGAGAAAACAAGGTGAGTCAGGAAATTGGAAGTGCCTTCAGTGTGGTCAGCCCACAGTGGAGAAATCAGCTGCCATAAAACTCAGAAGAGCTTCACGTCTGCAGGCATGAGTGGAGGTAATATCCCCTAATCCTTGCCCTGGGGCCAGCTTAAAATTAAGTTTGAGACCTGATTGTGCCCTTGAGACAGGCAACCCCAGTTCCTGAGGAGAAGGAGGGAGATGAGAGGCCAAGGCCAAGCCTGACTTATCTGCATCAGACTCTTCCTCCTTTTGGCGGTTGCCTGTGGCCAGGGTTCAGAGCTGTTCTCTGCACCCCTTCCCCTGCAGACTTGAGAAGGTGGAGCCACAGGGTCTCCCTGGCGAAGCCACAGGGTCTCTCTGGCAGGCAGCCCTCAGGCCTTGTCACAGCTCCTGCAGTTGCTCTGTGAGGACCCGACTGAGAGTGTGGGCCCCCTGGGCGATGTGGGAATCTTTGTATTGAGGACGAACCCATGGTGACTTTAGTCTGCGGAACAGGACAAGCAGTGACCATGTTGTGTGTGTCTGTGTGAGAGCATGTGTACGCTGTGCACGTGGAAGGTCAGAGGTTAGCCCTCAGTGTTGCTCCTAGCCACAACACTCATATTTATTTGTTTAGGTTTTTGAGGCAGGGTTTCTCTGTTAGCTTTGGAGCCTATCTTGGAACTCACTCTGTAGACCATACTGTTGTTAAACTCACAGAGATCTGCCTGCCACTGCCTCCCAAGTGCTGGGATTAAAGGGGTGCACCACCACTGCCCAGCCTCACATTTATTTATTATCTACTTATTTTAGAGATGATCTCACACTTTCCAAATAGGCTGGGCTGGCCGGTCAGCACACTCCAAGGATCTGTCCCTGGCTCTTGAGATTGTAGGAATGTCACACATTGTCCACTTGTTGTTTTAAACAACAGATCAGAATGAGGCCTTGTCACAAGCCCTCTACTGACTGAACATCTCCAGCCCAGAAGTGAATTTTTTCATGGTGAGTCTGAGAAGTGGGTATCAGACACTCACCAGGCCCAGTGTATAACAGGCAAGCTCTCTGCCACTGACCGGCAGCCTCAGCCCAGCTGTACTGACATTTCTAACCTTATTAACTATATCATTTCTCCACGAAATCCCCTGATCCTAGCCTGTATATCACCCCTGCCCTGCGTGTGTCCTAGTGTCCGTCAGTAGCTGCACGGGGCTGGAGGCCTCCTTGCGCCCTGCAGCACAGGTGTATTAAATGCAAGGACAGAGCAGTGAGTGCCGGCTGGAGACACAGGTACAGTGGACACAACTCTGTTGTGTTCCAAACACACTGTCAAATGGAAGCAGTATCCTGAAGGGAATGAGCTCTGTGTGACTAGAGCCCAGAGCTCACAGCTGGACTGTGTACTGGGAGGGGTCTGCGGGGGGCTCCTCAGTCCTCAGCAGGTCCACAAGTCACCTCCAGTCAACAGCCATACCTGACTGAAAAGGGTTCTGTGAATGGAGTCCACAATAACAGAGGGGAGAATGGATATGGGGGATGGGAGACAGAACTTTGGCAGATGGAAGCTAAGAAGCCTTGATTAGTAAGGGACGTGGTAGACACTGGCCTCCTGGCGAGGGTGGCCCTGCTGACCACACTGGAACCCAGCTGCCCTGAAATAAGGACTCTGACTGCAGGTGGACATGGAACATCATGGTAAGGATTCACCCTGGTTTTTTGTTTCTGCAGCCAGAGAACGTCATTGACTTTGTCAGCAAGGAGATGTTTGCATATTATACCAGCAGCCTGCAGGCCAATGTGCTGCTGATCAAGTGAGTGTAGACCCAGTGCCCTTGACAGACCCAGGAATCAGGAACCTGAGGGAGCCTGGCACAAGGCGTCCAGTTCCCCAAGTGACACCACATGACTGTCCACTCAGCCTTTCTCAGGAAGCATCTTTGTCAGCAGGTGCTGGGAGGGGGAAGGCCAAGGAAGCAGCAGCCTGGGAGCAGAGGGCAGGGGTGAGGACTGTGGCACAGACCGGCAGGTCTCTGGGGAAGCCTGACGTGGGCTGTGCTTATGATTCCACTTCCCACGCTGAGAAACCAGAATGCACGTCACAGACACGGCACTGGAATCGGGGGACCTTGAGTCCTGCTCTGTTAGTTCAGGTCGTCCTGTTTGCGTGCACAGCTTCAGGAAGGAGGCACCTGGAGTGATGTGGAGGGGACACACCCCTAACCAGATCCCTAAATTAATCCGGATGACCAGTGGGGTAGCAGACATCCAGGATTGTCTTCACATTTGGGAATTTTGAATTAGAAACTTTTCCTGGTCTAGCTACTCATAGTTCGTCTAGCCCGATCCTTTCCTTGATGCTTGGTGGTGGCAGCGACACCGAGAATTGGGGAGAAATTTGTTAACACTGTTATAAATTAAGGCAAATCAAAACTTAAAAACAAGGAACCGGCTTGGCATGATGACTAACACCTGCAATTCACGGAGGGCGTGACTAGGCTGTGACAGTCTGAGGCCAGCTTAGGCTACAGTGTGCTTCAACTAGGGAGGGGGATGTTTGTGTGATCTGTAAATTAGACCTCAGTAGGTTCTATTTTAAAGGAAAGCCTGACCTTGAGAGCCGGTTCAAATCTCAACCTCAGTTTTCAGTGACCCCCACTTCCGCGGTACAGAAAGCTGCACCCCAGCAGGCACTCAGCTCGTGCTAGCCCTGCTACCAGCTCTAAGAGGAACCTGGTACTAAATGACTGGACGCGGGATCAGTCTAGGATCAAAGGGACATAGCTGAAGGAAAATCAGAATCAGTCTAGGCTTGGGCAGAAGGCTTTGTTAAGTCTCAGAGATGAGAGACACCCCAACTTCTTGCTGCCCAGAGCAACACAGGGGTACTTCGATGTGAGACGAGAGAATGACGACAAGAAGGAGCCGCTGCTCTTTATGCTGGACGCGCTAAGAGCCATCTTAAAGGAGGTAAGGCATGTGGCCAGGGAGGGTGACAGGTGTGTATGTCTGCTATGAAATACCTTAATAAAAACAATGGCCTTATATTCTCTAAGTGGATGCCTCACCCCTCAAAGGCCAGGCCCCAGAAACCTGGGATACATAGAGTTCTGGACCCTAACCCCTGGCCACGCTTACTTGTGGGGTGCACCTCTTAGAATCAGCCCTGCGCTTGCCTCCACTGCTCCGGGAACCAGCACATTGGCAAGTGTGATGGCTACAGGGCACGAGGAGGCCCGTGGTGGATCCAGCAGCCTGTGTAGGACCTGGCCCTCTCTGGTCATCATGCATTTAGAATCCCCGAGGCCTGGAACCTCTGCACACAACCATGTGCCACCCCAAAGGGCATCTGCTATTCAGGCTTCTGTGCAGTGGGAGCTGTCCTGACACCTGCCTTGCACAGAGTGCTTCATCTCCATCAGAACTGGCAGAAGTGACCCTGACTGTGAATGCCCAGATTAGCACTGCAGCCTCACAGTTCAGATGCCTACATTACTGGAACAGCCCCCAAGTCCCCAGGCTGCTGGGAATAGAGGTTGCCTCTGACCCCCTTAGAGACACACAGCTGTGGAAGTCTCCTGCGTGAGCAGCATCTCACCTCCTGCCCCTTTCTCCAGCGGTTCCAGTATGTGGAAGTCCCAGGCAATCACTATGTCCACATGAATGAGCCCCACCTTGTGGCTGGATTCATCAGCTCTTTCCTACAGAGCCAACCCAGGACCTCTTCCAGGCTGTAGCTCTGGCCTTGGAGCTGTTGACACTGTCTACCTAGCACCCTCTCCCACAAAATAGGTGGGGTGGGTCTCACTGTGCTCGAGACCAAGAGAGGCGGCAGAGAAGACAGGTGGCAGAGCTAGAAGCAAGGGGAAATAGAAGAAGATTCTAACCTTTAATACGTGACTTCAGGAAGGGGACAGGTGATCTGGGGCTTGCGGTTGGTGAGCTGTACTAAGCTGGTGTCGCTGAGGGAGCAGGGCTGCGGTTGGGTCTCTGGCGCTTGTGTTTATCACCAGTCTCTGTGGAAATAAAATCTTCCTCCCTCTTTCCTGCCCTCCAAATGGCTCTGTTGCCAGCAGGGATTCATGGAGGGTAACAGGTTCAGAGCAGAGGGCAGTCACATCCCAGGAGTGTCCTTACAGGCCCGAAGAGGCAGGGGCAGCTCCTCAAGACCACATCCTCCTCTTGTCCTGATTTCCAGCCTGCGTGGGTGCAGAGGCAGAGCTGTGGGAGGCAGCAGCTTCTGTGGGAGACCTGGCACCTGCTCCCCTAAGCACGGTCCCCGAGGCAGCAGGCCTGCCGGTCTTTGTGTTCCCTACACCCAGAACAGCTCAGTAGGGTCGGAATTTGCGTTGGGCACGCATCAGTTCAATCCTCTGCTTGTCCTCCTCGAACTTCTTGCGCAGTTGTGCTAGGTCTGGGGGTGTGAAGGGAACAGGGCGGGTCACAGAGTACCTGTGCAGGACCTGCCAGCTACCCCACTAAAGGGACCTCCTCACCCTCATGTCCCAGGGCGGCTCTGCTCTCTCCCTCACCCTCCCCATACCCCTTCCATCCTGACTACACGGTCAAGGTCAGGCGCCTGCAAGGAATCAGAACTGGACGCTGACTACAGCCACTCTGGGGGCTAGGCTGAGGTGGGAGATGATGGTGTATGATATTCTGAGTAGACAATGTATCAGGGGAAGAGAGGCCCAAAGAAAGCAGGACTCCTAACCCCTCTGCTCCCCAAAAAGAAGCAGTCCCAGGGGTCCCCTTTTCTGGATGAGGCCTGCAGTTGGGGGCTCCAGAATTCAGTGTGTAAACGGTCACCAAGAGACCCATGTCAGAGGTGGCATCTGCCGCTCTCATGAGTGAGGGTCGACGGGCTGCTCAGGTGAAGGTGCGGCCTGGGGCATGTGAGGTGTGGGAATGACAGTGTGGCAGGTGTCAGTGCCAGCAAAGGGGGTCTGAAGGCAGCGGTTGAGCCCACCCCATGCTCAGGAGAGGACCAGGATTCTCAGTCCATGGCTACAGCATTGATAGCTGGGGACCTGCTGGAGCCCCTACCTCAGCTATCTTCCTGTCGTAGGCCTCCATGAAAGTGTCTACTTCGACCCTCAGGGCCTCAGGGTCGAGCACTGAATCTTCGTAGTCACTGATCCACTCTGAGGGAGAAGGGAGCACGGTGTAACGGAAACTGCACTAGGAAAGCGTGTGCTGCTGGGCAGGTTGAAAGTGGACTCTGGGAACCAGAGAGACGGCTCAGCTAAGAACGCTGTTGCTCTTGCAGAAGACCCAGGTTCAGTTCCAAGCTCCAACATGGTGGCTTCTAACTCCATAACTTCATAACTCCAGTTCCAGAGATGCACCCTTTTCTGACTTCCTTGGATCCAGACACACGTGTGGCGCTCAAACACACAAAAGTAAAATGTTTATAAATTAAAGAAAGATAGCAGACTCTCCTCCAAACGTCTCCTGGGTCAGCCTGGCTCCCTGGCTCTGTACCGTGAGAGGAAGAAAACAGCAAGCTGGCTCTCTAACAGCAGGCAGCTCCTTCCAGCAGAGGCACTATCCCTCAGTCCATGGCATCAAAGCCCTGCAGTGGGACAGGGAAGGCAGCAGCTCACTCTGGGGCATTCCCAGCACCCATTGGTTTTCGTTTTGTTTTGTTTTTCTTTTTCTTTTGATGTTCTTCCTTTTACCTGCTCTCACCCAGGCTTTTCCAGTCAGGGACCCACTCATTTCTTTGTTTATTTATTTATTATGTACACAGTGTTATGCCTGCAGGGCAGAAGAGGACACCAGGTGGGTGCTGGGAATTGAACTCAGGACCTCTCGAAGAGCAGCCAGTGCTCTTAACCTGCTGAGCCAGGTCTACAGCCCATGAACACTGATTGGATGATGTTTTGCTGCCTGTCTGGTGTTTGTTTGTACTCTTTACCTATGCTGCTCCTATACGTAATACACTCATTTCAGAGAACAGGGAGCGTTCTCCAGGTCGTAGAGAATGCAGAAGTGACCGGCTCAGAGTCGATATTCACACTTCATCCACACATGGCTGAAAAACTGGGATCCTTTAGCAGAGGACCCTAGAGTCCAGGTTCAGGTGCTAGGAAGGTTCTAGTAAACAACAGGCCTGGCCCTTATCTGGTGCCAAAGGCTCAGGCTATGTCCTGATGTGTCTCAGGCACAGGCCTGAGAGCTGAGGTCCCTTGGGAAGAGGGAGCCCCAGCTTGTGGCATTCACAGATGCTGGCCCCATTAAGTGTCCCTCACCAACCCAGGCCTGGGGAGGAAGCACTGGACACTGCCAGCGGTACTGACTATGAATCCCGCTCTTCACGGGGTGGCTCTCTGTAGAAACCAGCAATGGGCCCTTCAGATTCAAGGCAGCTGACACTCCACTTGACTTCTGGAACACCGCATAAGCTACCTGAAAGCCCTGGGGGGAGAGAGAGAGAGAGAGATCTGTGTGGAGCCTTCCCACTTGTGACACAAGGTCCCCATACCTGCCCTGGACCAGGGGAGATGGTGCCAGGCTGTTTTATGTATCATCCCACAGTCTGGGTGAGGGACAGCCATGCTCCTCGCTAGCCACTGCTGCTGGGACACCCACGGGCTCAGTGAAAAGCAGGCTCATCCCAGGCTAGGGTGCGTCATGAACAGACAAGGCACAAACTCAGGGTCAGACCCCCTTGTACCTCACAGAGACATGAGGGACCTGAAGAGAGGGGAGAGGAGCAGGGCTCCTGGAGCCAGGGCCCCAGTCTTGAGAAGGAAGCTACGGAAGTGGAAAACGTCCTCTGGGAGACTGCAGAGCAGACAGGGAAACAGGAAGTCCAGGAATGTGGCCCACCTGAGAGAATCAGAGCCCATCACCTGACAACCGCCTAGAGCACACACTGCAGAGACTACCCAGAGCCACAGAGTAGTCTGTCTGAGAGTCCACTGCTGAGCCCACCCAGGCCCCACCCACCTGACCCACTCAGTGGAACCTGGCGGTACTGGGCAGCCTACCGGAACTGGCTTGGGGTGAAAAACTTCGAAGTTGGCTCCTTAGGGCTCTCGGCAAGGTCAGGCTTCTCCTGCAACTCCACTGTCTTGATGGCGCCACAGGAGGCCAGGAGTCGGGACAGGCACTCCTGCCATGGTCAGAGGGGAGCAGAGCATGAACACCCACGGCTCCTCAGGGTCTCCAGGCACCCACAATAGCCCAGAAGGACTCGGAGCCCAGGCCGACGAAACCCAGGGGGCCTGAGTGCCCGACCCTGAGTAGCTCCCAAGACAACATGGAGGCAGATCTTTCTAGCCTGCCATGGCAGATGAGGACTTCCAATGTCACTGACTTCAGAGGACAACTGATTAAGCTTTACCACTAAGTCTGAGAGAATCAGTGCTGGTGTTGGGCTCGGCATGGTGGTCAGCTTTGGCAGGAAAATATGAGGGGACTTCTTAGGTCTGTCCTGTTTACACACAGCGTCAACTACATAATGAGGAAGATGCAGCTCAGGCTACAAGAAACCTTGTCTGAAACAAAACAAAATAATCAAAAGTACAGAAATGTAATAGCTTCTGCAAAACATCATTATGTCGAGACAGCACTACATGTGATTTTTCTTAGACTTTCTTAAACAAAGAAGAAAGAAAAACTAACCAGTAACCAAAAAAAAAAAAAATCACTGGAAGGAAAAATAAATTTGAAGCCAGGTGTGAGCGTTCATTAACAGTACTGAGTGGAGGGAGTAGTGGGGTGGTGGGGGACAGCAAGTCTGAGACCAGCCTGGACTATCTAGTGAGTTCCAGGTTCAAGAACAGCCTCGGGGAGAGTGAGGCTCTGTTTGGACAGGGTTTAAAAAAAAACCACGTTCTTACTCCGAGAGCCCTGGTCTTTTCCACATCCTACAATGAGGGTTTGCAGGCATTTCCACCTGACCGCCAGAATTTTGTAGGGCCCATGGCAAGCCCCCATTCAGAACCCACTGGTCCCCTGACACAGGCTTGCTTACCTCTGTGAGTACGGGGGCACATTGAAGATAAAATGGGTCCTATTGGCAGGCCACGTGGACTGGGTGTCTTGGCGAACTCTGTGCTGTCTCACGTACAGGTAATGAGAAGCCTGCTGCTTTTCTGAGAACTTGACTGGAACAGCTGCGAGTGCAGGAGAGAGTTCGGGGTACCCTGAGTTTGAGGCCAGCGGCCCTGTCACTCAAGTTCCTTTCACTGTGTCCTGTTCCAGCTCCACTGGCCTGCCTGCTTGTCCATCCCACCCCCTGGAGCCAGGGACCATGTACTTGGGTAATCACTGCCAGCGGGGGCACAGGGAGCCAGCGACTCGGTTCTGTGCTCTCAGGGTACTGGCTGCCTCACACCATCAGCCCCCATAGCACTAGTTTCAGCTTGGGGCTGACGCGCCCATCACCTCATACCAAGCGAGCCCCACCTTCCCAAGATCTACAGCACTGCAATGCTACTCCCATAAAACTAGGGAAGCTTTTCCTTGAGGACGGGGAAACAGCAGCGGCCACCACACTCAGAACGTGCTTATTGAAGAAGCAGACACGAGCAGGTCAGCGATGACAAACTCCAGTGGCTGAAGCTGGGTTCTGGGCACGACCTGGAGGAAGCGCTTCCAAGGCCTCTCTGAGCAAAGCCCACGGTGTCAGCGGCCAGAGCCAACGGTGTCAGCGGCCAGAGCCAACGCGGGGGCTCCAGCACTGCAACACCTGTCGAGCTGCTGTGACCTCCCCCAGCCGCGGGCCACCTCCCTGCGAAGAGGTCAGTTCCCAGCCCTCAGCTGCTCACCTGAATAACCCGGGGGGCCCGGTATGCTTCCCCGTGATTGCCTGCTCCGGCTTTCTTCTTGAAGGCCACCATCTAGCGGACCCGGGAGCGCCGGAATGGACCGGAGGTGTAGTTCTGGACTGGAGTTGTACTTCTCCACCCAAAATAGCTGTGTTTCCATGACAACGACTCCACGTGAGGCTCCGCCTTCTGAGCCCTAGGATTCCCTCCTGGAACATCCCCAGGCCTAAGACTTTCCTTACCAAAATGGAGGTGGCTAGAGGGCCAGGGTCAGATGGGACTGGTGAGGGCTCATTGGGCAGGCTGAATGCAGGCTGGGAAGTTAAATGTTCTGACTGCTCTTCCAGTGGATCCGGTTTGTTCCTTTCACTCACAAATATCTGTAATCCCCGTTCCAGGGAGATCTGATGTTCTCTTTTGGCCTCTGTGAGCACGCCCTGCAAACAAACATGGAGATAAAACACTAATAACACAACAAATAAATAAATCTTTAAAAATAAATAGTAGGCAGTTGAATCGTTGTGCAGCTGAGGAGCCACTGTGGGATTCTGAGAGGAGAGGAGAGATGCATAAACAGTCTCTCCTTGGTAGTTCATTCGCCTGTGAGAGGGCAAGGGGTGAGCAGCTTGGGGCTGAGAGACTATAAGCAAGGAGCCATGGCAGAGGGGGAAGACTTGAGTTTTGTACATGGTGATAGATATGGATCTATTTTCATTCTTCTACGTGTTGCTATCCAGTTATGCCAGCACCACTTGTTAAATATGCTTTCTTTTTTCCATTTGACATTTCTTGGGAAGGTGACTTTGAAACCCAGCCTTGAAAAGAGGGTAGAACTTGCAGGGTAAGGTGGAAGGGAACAGCATTCTGGAGGGAAGGAACAGAGGCTCAGCAGTACAGAAAGCAAGAGTCAGGTCCAGAGAATGACTGTCGTGGAGTATTATTTTAGGTAGGCAAAGATGCATTACATTTTTTTATGCTGTAAAATATTACTTTAACTGTGTAAAGCTGTGTTACTTTGTTTATGCTGCATTTGTTTAGATATGTAAAGATGTATTAAATGTTTTCACCTTGCCTGCCTAAGACACCTGATTGATCTAATAAAAAAAAAAAAACAGATTGACCGAAATCTGCTCAGGAGAAAGGATAGGCGGGGCTGGCAGGCAGCTAAAACAGAAGAAAAGGAGAGGGAGAAAAGGAGAGAAGAACAAGAGGAAGAAGAGAGGAGAGAATGAGGGAGATGTCCAGGACCTGAAGCCAGGTATCTGCCAGCCAGCAGACATGGAGGAAGGCATACAGGAAGAGAGAAAGAAAAGCTAAAAAGCACCAAGGCAAAAGGCAAAGAGAAATGGGTTAATTTAGGTGGAAGGATCTAGGCAGAAATGAGCCTAAGCTAGGCTGAACACTCATAACTAATAAGAAATCTCTGTGTCATGATTTGGGAGCTGGTTGGTGGCCCAAAAGAAAAGGCCTGGTACAGTGGACAGCACAGGGTTCCCATGTGCAGGAGGAAAGAGAGGCCCTAACATCGTCTAATGGTATGGCTGGAGATCCACCTCTCCCAGCCAGCAGCAAGAAGCACCCAGATTCTCACACAGAGGTGAAACCAGAGCTGGAGCAGAGGGACTGGGGGTAGCTCGTGGTAGTTGTAGTGGGCTGGGATGGAGGGCATGGCAGGTAGTGATTTGTCTTATAGGGTCATAAGTACCGAATCCAAGGGGTTCACAGGAATGGGAAGGCTGGCAAGGAAAGAAATGGGATAATAATGGATTGTGAATATGAGGATGAGGCTGGAGGGAGGGAGGGCGACGGAGGTCATGGGCTAGCAGGACAGGCAGGAGCAAGCAGAGGCCATGTCTGTTGATGGAACTGATTGAACCAAGGGAGTTTGGAGGTCAAAGGCACAGGACATGCCAACCCAGAAGTCAGGCAGCCCGGAGACTGCTACCCAAGTTCAAGTGTCTATGGCAATGTGTCCTCGGGGAAGAATGGGAAGGACACCGTGTTCCCAGTTCCTCTACTACCTGAGTTGCTGCTATATAATTTGGTAAAGATCCATGTCCACAGGATGTGAAACCATTTCCTCAACTGATAGACACCACTGCTTGGACCGTATAGAAAAGCTCTCATGGGCTGGAGGGCGTAGCTCAACAGGTAGTGTGTTTGCCTGGCCTGCACTAACCCTGGGTTTGAAACCCAGCATTGCATAAATGAAGCAAGGGTGTAACCCCAGTATTCTGGAGGTCTCAGTTCAAGGCCATTCTTGGCTGCATTGTAAGTTCCAACCCTGTCTCAAAGAACAAATAGAACAGAAAAGTTTGCATTGTTCCTAGATCCTAATCTCCCCAGAACCAACCCACTCAGAAAAGTTCAAGCTCAAATCCTGTCACAACCTGATGACCCCATTCTCCAGTCCTTTGTCTACCCTGGCCTACTTCCCAGCTTCAACTTTCTCTACACGGTGGCCCTGCCCAGACTCCACTTTCCTACTGCAGCCTATGGACTTTGTAGGAGCCCCAGGACAGACAGGACTCATGACTGAGTCCTGTGATTGAGTCCTGTCACCAGTACTTGTCAAGTGGGAAAAATGTAGGGCCCAGGGCAGCTTTCCCAGGGCAACTTCCCAGGGCAACTTGGTACACACCTGCCAAGGTGGGTTCTATAGCTCAGCAGGAAGGTGGGCCTGAGTCTCAGTTTGCCCTAGGGCAATGCTAGCTCTTAGATTTCCTCCTGTTCCCTTTTCAGCCTGGGACCTCTTCCTTGCCTTTGCAGGAGACAGCATTAACAGCTGGATACAAACTTGTTCTGTGTTTACCTTTGGAATGACTAATTCAGTTTCTTTATTAGCTTCAATTCAAAATCATTACAGAATGTAAAGTTCTAGTCTTATGTAAGTTGCTAACTTATGATAGACTGTTAGGAAATACAAGTTAGTCAATCACCTTTAAAGTACTGATATAATTAATTACAGGAATAAGCCTTATTCAGTTCCCCGTATGTGTTTTCAAAGTCAAACTTAAAACAAGGTTTGTCTAAAAAGATATACCTAGGCAGCCCTCATACTTCAGACATCTGCAGAATATGGCATTTAAAATAATGATTAAAAAGCTTATTATATTAGACAGAGACTCTAAGATTCCAGCAGTAACCTAAGGTCTCCAAAGAAGATTATGGAACACCATGATGTCTCCACGTGGATTATGATGACGCTGACCACTGGGTGAGGTGCCCCAGTGCAACACCTGCTGCCAGGACCGGGCCCAGACTGTGGACAAACAGCAGGACATTGGAGAATTGATTGCATCACCTTTGCTCAGACAAATAAGGTCAGTGTTTTCCATGTCCCTCTTCCACTGGAAAAAAAAAATCACCTTATGGACTAAGACTGTAAGACTGCTGTTCTGGATACGTCTGCCTCCAATGCTATGGAGATCTGGGTATGGCTAACTGTGTATGGGCTCTGGTCACTGTCGTTTTCAAAAGATTAGGAAACTCAGGTATAATTTATCTACCCATCTGGGATCACTGTAGTATTGATGGTTAGGCTAGCTATAATGTTGTCAGTTTAGCAGCAAAAGACATCCAGATCCTTCCACAAAGCTATAGCCAGTTTGTTATCTCTATCTATCTATCTATCTATCTATCTATCTATCTATCTATCTATCTATCTATCTATCAAACCTTGCTTTTTCTAAAGCAACTAGGTCTCTTAAAATGTTTTAAGATCTGAGGATATAAAAGTTCATAAGCTTTGAGAATCTAAAAGATATGGAGAATTGATGTGGGATCCCCTCTGTGTGCTGTGAATACCATTGGTTAATAAAATAACTGTCTTGAGCCTATAGCAGAGCAGGGCAGAACAGAGCTAGGCAGGGAAAACTAAACTGAATGCTGGGAGAAGGAAGGCAGAGTCAGACAGAAGCCATGTAGCTCTGCTGGGGACAGACACTGGGAACTTTACCTGGTAATCCACAGCCACGTGGCAAAACACAGATTACTAGAAATGGGTTAAATTAACATGTAAGTGTTAGCCAATAAAAACTAGAGATAATGGGGCAAACAGTGTTTTTAAATAATATAGTCTCTGTATGATTATTTCAGGTCTGAGCTGCCACGAGGCCAGGAAACAAACAAGCGTCCCTCCTCCAATAGAAAATGTTTCTGAGTTCTTCCCCCCTCTACAGTATACTTCTGATAAGGTGATAGAGCAATGACTATTTACTGTTTGGGTCACAACCTCAAGATTTTAGATTTATTCTAGTTGCCATTTAAATATTAACTAAAAGGTGTTTCTCATCAGGCCAAAGGCATCTCTGTCCAATCCATACATGGCTCTCTGGACAGCAGAAAAATATACATGTTTCTAACCAAAATCTGTAGTTTTTGCTAGGACTCAAAGGTATGAGTCTATTCTTTCTGTTTACAGATACCTGTTATCTGCTCCTTTTCTACAATATGGATTTCAATAATGTGTTATTTTACTCTAAGTACATAAACTTTAACCTCTGTTCCTAGTTTAAACTTATCTCAATAGGCCTCTGCTTGGCTGGCAGACACATCTAAGCATCAGTTGCTGACTACAACCTGCTCTGAATGACTGCGAGCCCTGGACTTCCTGAAAGCTGTTGTGGACCAGTCCAGCCGATATGAACGCCCCCTGTCCCTTCAATGGAGTCTGATGAATGCCCCATTGCCTGAATTTCCTCCCTACCTTTGCCTAGCCTTTTAACCTACTTGGGCCCTGATAACAACACCCCAATATCAGCTTGAAGTAGTTGCAGAGAGGAACACATTGCTCCAAGCATCCTGCCCAGCATAGGTTGAAAGCCTGAGACAAAGGGGAACTCCCTGGCAGGGGGGGCCAAAATGACTACCGATAGTGCCCTTTGATACACCAGAAAAATAGGTCCAGAGTTGTCGATTAGTGGATTTATTAACTAAAATAGTTCTTAGATCCCAATAATACCTCCTTAAAAACATGGGCAAGCAGGACCCAAAAGTGAGTCCTGTCATTGGTGCTTGTGAATGAGGGGGAGTGTAGGACTCAGCCAACCGTGATAAAATTAATAGGAACAGACTACCCAAGGAAATTCTTAACTTCCAACCATTATTTCCTGCCAGTGTTGGACCTTGCCAGACAAGCTTAATGGAGGCCGGAGTCTCAGTTTACCCTGAAGCCATACCTGGTTGCAGGAAGAACCATAAACTAAGATTACGTGAGCACCACCCAAGAACAGACCATTCAAAGGAAATATCTAAGGTTCCAACCTTTGTAGATAGGATCACCTGCCAGCACACTCACCAGGACACCTCTAGACAAATGTCAGCCAATCAGGTCCTGAACCTTAGAAATCCCTCACCCCCACCTTTATGACTAAAAAACCCAACTCTAACTGAACTCAGGGCTCTCTGATAATTCCAAAACGTTGGACATGCGGAGAGACCGAGTTTGAAAACTTGTATTAAATAAAGGCTCTTTGCTTTTTACATACGGGACTGGGTCTCCTTGTTGGTTTTTGGGGAGACTTCGCAGATCTGGAAATAACAGTCTTCTTTTCCCAGATTCTGTCCTGTCACTGCTTTGGGGAACTCATAAACATTTCCCAGTGTCCGGGTCTGGGGTTCTCAGGCTAGGACAGTGAGTCGCTCAGTGCCTGGATCACCTCCTGTACCCCCCAGGTCTGCCTGGCAAATTTCAAAAGTTCAAGAGGTGCAGGTTTCTTCTTTTACTGTGAAAGTTAATGCTTGCATATGATCATTTGGGAAGTGTTTTGTGGTTTGGGTTCCTAGGGGTTTGTTTTAGGGTGGGTTTGTGTATCCCAGGCTTGCCTGGAGTCCTCATCTGCCTTTCTTGGTGTCCTGAACCACGCCCAAAGCCCTACTCTAGGTTCTTCATCTTTTCTGGACTGAACCAGTTTAGAATCCTTCCTTGCCTGATGGGGTTTCCACCACAGCCCTCTATTACAATACATTCATTTTTTTCATTCAGTAATCAGAACTGGATGGCGCCAGGCCCTGTTGCGTGGACTCGAACACGTGGGGGCATGGATGACATCTTAAGCTGTAAACACAGTTGTCCCACTCCTGTGGAAGCCAGAGCAAATCCTCAGAGCACTTTGTTTGCTGAGGGGTCACTGCAGCCTACTCCAGCTGCTGTGGCCCAGGCATGGGTCCTGCCACCTGCCTGTCCTTCAAGCCTTCTCCACTCTCTCCAACACTGCCCTGCCATGCCGCCCCACCACAGCAGCTCAGCCTGAGGACTGATCTGGGAAGCACCAGAATTCACATGGATGTTCCCAGCTAGGGAACACACACAGGAAGGCTAGGCCTGGGCAGGGTGGGGCCAAGGTCATGGTTGCTGCTTGGGGAGGAACTGGACCTAGAAGTGGGACTGTCCTGGAGGAGGTCTGCTGAGGGGGGGGGGGAGTGGCTTGCCTGGATTAAAAATCGGGGGGCGGGGCTGGAGCTTCTGAATTCTTCCATCCCTGTGAGCTCCTGAGGGAAGAGTGACAGCCCTGAGGACAGAGCAATGGGTGAAAATGCCCCTGGGGCCCCTTAGGTGGGAGTGGGGAGGGGGAGGCCCAGCGAGAACCATCTTGCACCCACTCACTTACTGGAGCCTTTGGAGGGGAAGCTCACAGCCCTCCCCACTGGGTGTTCAGGCTCAGTCAGCAGTGCTGGGACACAGTGAGGCAGAGCGTGGGCTCTAAAGGAGTCTCAGGGCCATAAGACTAGAGGAATGTGAGCATGGCTATTTGGGGTGCATTTTGGGGTCAGCTCATGAGGAGGTAAGCTCTGGGACACACCTGACCTGAGTAGGGCCAGCTGGAGTGCCGGAATCATGCTATCTGCCATAAATCTTCTCTCTCGATCTTTCGAATGAGTTTGGCCTCCTTCTGTACCTCCCCGCGGCTCAGTTCCATGTTCTCTACCGAGAAAGGCAGTGTTCCAACTCAACGTGTGGGCAGCTTGCTTGTGTGAAGTGCCTGTCTCCTGCTAGGAATGGCTTAGAAGATGCTGGCCATTTTCTACTAGCTAGGGTTCAGCTTCCCAGCGTCCACAATATTTAGTGCAAACTCCAGTGTTGGGTTGGATGCTACTCTGAGTGCTGTTGTAAATCCAGAGTCACCTTAAAGACTGTCCCTCCAGGACCTGTCATGGTTTCTCTAAATGCAGCTTTAGGGGGCATGGAATGTCTTACACCAGGCTGTCCTGAACTGACTGCAATTCTCATCCCAGCACACATTTAAATTTTATCATGGGTGTTTATATACAAAAAATGATAGCTAGCATTCATCATTATATGGCGTTCATTAATGATTTCAGATATCCATGGGGGCTCTTGGAATGGGATGCCTTACAGTTAAGAGGCACTGTAATATACTTCAATAAAACAGAATGGAAACTGAGGATGGATAGGTTTGAAGCCACCAGTCCAAGGTCATACAGCCCCAAAGTGGCAAATTCAAGGCAGCACCCCCAACACACTCCTTCCCGTTCTGTACCAGCACCAATGGGTTACATCTGAAAAGCCTGTTCAGATCTCTCTCACCTAGGACAGATGCTTATCTTTCCCTCCTCGGGAAGTCTGGCAGTCTGTCTGTCTAAAGCCAAGACAGGCCTTTTAACACTGAAGCCAACGCATGCTGCTGCATACATAGATGTGGGGCTTCAGACTTGCTGGTTTGGTGGATGCAGGAGATGAATGACTGCTTCTACCTTACAGGTCTGCTCTCAGAGTTGAAGCTGGTTGTGCCCTGGGGCCACATTGCTGTCAAAGTCTGGGGCTCCCAGAAGAACTCTCCAGTTCTCTGCCTGCATGGCTGGCTGGACAATGCCAACTCCTTTGACAGGCTCATTCCTCTTCTTCCACAAGGTGGGCTATGGACTGAGGGGCAGTGGAGGGGTGTAAGCTGCCATGCAGACCCCTCTCTCATTCTCCTCTCTGCTGCAGGTTTTCATTATGTGGCCATGGACTTCGGAGGTCACGGACTCTCGTCCCATTACAACCCAGGTTTCCCATATTACCACCAAAGCTTTGTGAGTGACGTCCGACGGGTGGCAACAGGTGGGCAAGTGTGAAAGTGAGGGCCACGAAGGAGTTATGAGTGTGTGTTTGTGGGGCGGGGGAGGTGTGGGTGGATGGGGGTCCTCTGTGACATCCTCTCTATCCCAGGAGTAGGATACAGTGTCTGGAAGACAGTGCTGACTTGGGAATGGATGTCTGGGGTCAGACTCCAGTTCTCCCAGCAACTGAGAGGAGCGAGCTTGCTTCCTCCTCTAAGAGCTTCCCACAGTGGAGCTGAGCCCCCTCAGCTGGTCTCCTGGGTGGGGTGCTACAGGGATTTGGAGGAAGTCCCAAACCAGGACACAGGAAATGTTCTGAGTAAGGCTGCAAACTCTTCCCGGCTTTGTGTTTTCAGCCTTTAAATGGACTCGGTTCTCCATCCTGGGCCACAGTTTCGGTGAGTCAGCTTGGGCCAGGCCCTGAGTTCTGTGGAGGGCTATAGGGGAGGGAGAAAGATTGACACAGTGGTACCTGAAACCATTCCCTGCCCCTCTGAGGAGCAATAAGAGAACCCACAAATGCTTATCTTAGGGACTGTGCCTCTGGTCTCATATGAGGGAAGGGGTGGCCTTGTGAGTGTTTTCAGGTGAAGAGACCTTGGTGGCCCAGGGAGAGGCTCCAAGTTGAAGATGCAGAGTCCCGACCCCATGGTGGGAGACGAGCTGGGGATGGGATGGCCCCTAGGAAAGTGCTTGGGTGAGGATATTGGCGAGGGGTTGCATAGGATGTCAGCTCTGTTCTCTTGTCTGACAGGTGGCCTTCTGGGCACCACGGTGAGTAGCTGGCTGTTCTGTGGTCATGTGGCACCTTGGGAAGCAAGCAGAAGGTAGGCTAGGAAGAGCCCCTTCACACAGTGAATGGAGAAACCAGAGACTGTTTCCACATTCACACTATGTTCTGATAAAGGTCCCTTGTAGAGTTTCTACATGTCCCATCTACGGTCACTGGGTCTGCGGCTGGGCCTGGGAGAAGCACACTGGAGGGAGAGCAGACTCCTGCACTGTGAAGCCTGTGCCTTCACCCACTAACTCCATCTCTGTTGTCACTCTCTAGTTTGCCTGCACCTTCCCAGAGATGGTGGACAAACTCATCTTACTGGATACAACACCGTTTGGCCTGGACTCTAATGTAGGAAAAGGCTTCTTTGGAGGCTGTGATCAGGATCCCATACCTTCTGAGGACGGGAGGGCGGTGTCATCTCTGTCTCCTGTGTTGGACATTAATGAGGCCAGAGAATGTGGCCGAGGGTGGATAAGTTAGCCAGGGATCTCCTCCAGAGAGGACAGCATCCTGAAGCCTGTAACCTTAAGAATGTCAGGGCCCAGGGTATGGGAAGTCTTTGGAAGCCCAGTGTGTGGCCTGGATTCCTCAGAATTCTGAGGGATTCCGCATAGACCGTGAAACAGCAGAAGGTAGATGAGGGGAGCAGCCATGGGTAGAGGAACTCCAGGCCACAGCAAGCTGCCTGCCCTAACACTTAACCAATTCCTTTATGCTGTGCACACGGAGCACAACCAGATCCATCAGCCGTGAGTGTGGCTGAGGGAAAAACACCAGCAGCGGCACTCACAGCAGCCAGTACCGTCCTGTATCTGAGGCTTGGCTCTGTCCTTACCCACTGTGTGACCCTGAGGATGTTAGTTTGCTCCAGGGGACTCCACTGTGTCCGTTTCTACCTTTCCACTTTCTCCTTTACAAAATAGCCACATCTTCCCTAAGGAAATGAACTCATTCCTTATTATGAGACACGAGATCATTCTGTAACCAAGGCTGGCGATGAACTCCTGGCAATCCTCCTACCTCAATGTCCTAACAGCTGCAATTAGAGTTTGTTTGCTTTTTGTTTCGTTTTGTTTTCTAAGACAGGATTTTCTGTGTATCCTTGGCTTCCCTGGAACTAGCTATGTAGACCAGGCTGGCCTAGAACTCACAGAGATCTGCCTGCCTCTACCCCTGAAGTGCTGGACTTAAAGGTGTGCGCCACCACTGCCCTGCTAGACTTAGATTTATCCCCATGTATCCAGTTCCTGCACACTGTAAGCACTCCGCAGTTTTTATTGCATGAACCATTAACTCATGGGTTAGTGTGGACCCAATACCCAGATTATGGTCAACTTTGACCTTTGGTCTCTGCAATGACCCACTGATTAAACAAATGTTTAATCATTTGCTTAATGATTTAACTTTAGGCTTCCTTTAGGCGTCCTCCTGGGTGGTGTTGGATGACACTTAGTCCCCCAAAGCCTGAACCTGCTGGTCTTCTGCCATTGGGAACTTGTTGTATGGCCGATGAAACCTGCCTGTTCCCTGTATCTCCTACCTGTCATTAGCAATGACAGCATTCTCTGACGTCACTGATTTGCCTGCCCTAAGGAATCCTAGTGTCACAGCTCTACAAAGCACATCCCTCCAGCTGTCCCAGGCAACCTGTGCTGAATGAGGAAGGACAGCTAGCACAGACTGATCCCTCAGAGGGGCATGGAGGGCAGCAGGCAGGGCCAGGGGGAGGACTGGGACCCCTCATCTGGGGCGTCCCTATTCACCAGCTCTGGCGGAATCCCTAGGAAATGGAGAACATCCTGACCTACAAACGGAGGAACATAGAGCACATGCTGAAGATGGAAGCTTCCCAGAAGTCCCCGAGGGTGTCCAGCCCTGAGGAGCTTTTGCAGGGGTAGGTGCTGACAGCCAGGGCAGGGCAGAGGTGGGCAGGGACCATTGTGCCCTGGTAGGCAACATTCCAAGTCAGGGAGAAGTTACAGCCTCCTCCTCCTGATTGTTCCTCCCTCTCCTCACAATATACTCCCCTCCACCTTCCACCTCCAGTTTGCCTCCTGCTGGGGTGTCACTCAGTGGACTTCTCAGAAGCCCCATGTTGTCACCACCCCTCTTTCCTCATGCTGCCTGTGGGGTGGGGGCTCTTTCCTCTCCCCACGTTCACGCTCTATGGCACAGTTCTTCCCTCTGACTACCAGCCTTAGGATCCTCAACCATAAACCCGCAGTTCTCTCCCACTCTCCTGATAGAGTTGTCAGGCAGCCTCCACCCCAGAACAACCACCCGCCTCATGCCCATGTTGTTCTCTAAATTCTGCACTCATGGTCCAACTGGGATTGCCATGGTCATATCTGTACTCACTGCTTCTGGAGTGTGCATGGTTGGACAGGGCTTCCCTTTTTTGTGTTTGTTGTCTAGAGAAAGGGACACACACAGAATAACAGGCAGATGCGCTGATGCTGAAATTCCCCACTGATTCTGAAGAACATGTGCATTGTTCATGGGTAGCCTCCCTTCCCTCCATCTCTTCTTTCTTCTGTCTTCCTGGAGGTCGAACCTAAGTCCTCCAGTACTTTACCCCTGATCCACATCCCTGGCCCTTATTTTCATTGTTTATTCATTTTAGAGAGATTTCGCTATAATTCCATCTTGCCTTGAACTCACTGTGTAGCCATGACTGGCCTTGAATTCAAATCCTTCTGGAATTCAAAATGGGCGCAGTATCTCTAGATGCCTGCTTTCCTTTCTGTCCGACCCCTGGACTTGATCGAGGCTTGGTTCCTTTAGAGTCTTCCTGTCTCCCCAGGCTCCTGAGTAACAACGCCCACCTGAGTAAAGAGAGTGGGGAGCTCCTGCTGCAGAGAGGAACCACGAAGGTGGACACAGGTAAGGACCGCCTGTCATTACTGAGGGAGAACACGGGAGGGCGCATGTGCCAAGCTGTCACTTGGTGCCTGAGCTGCTTCATTGACTCCCCCATCGCCTCATACACAGTCCTGGAGAGCAGGGAAACTGAGGCTGCACATTGCCGAGGACCAGGTACAGTGTCACATAGGCATTGCAGAAGGCCGCACTCTGTGTGAAGGTTGGTAGGGTTTTGGACTAAAGTTGGTGACTGTCATGGCTGTGCCCTGCCGGGCCTATGTGGAGGAGGTTTGCAGAGGATGTGGAGATGCCGTGGCCCTGGCAGCCACTGACACCGTGAGAGTCTTCTGTGTTATTTCTTCCATGTATTTGTTAAATACCCTTACTAAGGGTCTGAGAGGTACAGCTCCCCCTCAAGACTGTGAGTGTGGCAGTGAGTCCCACTGTCCCTGTCTCCATGGGTGCAGACTCTGTAGGTGACCCAACTCCAGGGGGCACCCTTTACAAATGCCCTTTGTGGAAATGACACCTCCTGGGAATGGGCAAGGGGGAGGCTGGGCAAAAAATGTAAATATTAGGAGAGAAAAAAGAAGACAAACAGGCTTTAGACAATTGTCAGTTACTGCAGCAGAATTATCTGAGAACTTCAAGAAGCAAGGGTTTGACTCCCAGTTGCAGGGGACTGCCCATCATGATGGGGAGGGCTTGGCGGCAGGAGCAGGAGGCAGCTGGTCACGTTGTGTGTACAGCGAGGAAGCAGAAAGAGGTGAATGCTGGCCCTCAGCTCACTCTTTTGTTCAATCCCAGATGCCAGTTCACTGGATGGTGCTGCCCAGAATCAGGGTAGACTGCCCCACTTCAGTCGATTCTAGAAACTCCCTCTGAGACATGCCAGAGGTTTGTTTCCATGGTGATTCTAAAGCCTGTCAAACAGACATTCCAGATTAACCATAGTAACAAACAACCACTGAGTAAATATGAGTGTCCTGGGGAGGGCTCAGAGCCGCTCTCGGGTGAGGTAAAGGCTTCTGAGCGGTGCTGTGATGAGACAGAAAGTACCCCAGATTGGGCACAAAGCCAGAGTCCCTGTGGGTGCTAGCACAACAACCATGGGACTCCCCCAGTTTTGTTAGGAAACAGACAAGGTCATTAGATTGTTGCTCTCACAGGCTCACAGGCTCAACTGAGGTTGTGAAAATTAATTTCTGAAGAACCTAATGACACTGGATTCATCTCCACCTACCCACTTACGTAGGGTTGGGCAACTTGTCAAATCCTGTTGGCCAAGAGGAAGACAGGAGGGAGTGATGGGCACTGCAGCTGGCAGACCCTGGCAGAGACAGGGAACTCCTGTCCTGTGTGACTCTAATTCCAACTGCTGATTGAGGCCTCCAGGGCTGCACATTGTACCTGTAGGGAAGGATATCACACAGGGAGCAGGCCTGGAGTGTTTGGGTACAGACTGCCATTCAGATCTATTGCTTTAGTCCTGGCCTGTCTCCCTACCCTACAAACCCATAGGAAGGTTGAGGGTCTAGGCTTTTGTGCTTCACAAAGATGGCAAGTCAGGGTTCCCTGGACAGAAATGGGTTAATCCAGAAAAGGCATGCTCCCTGCCAGTCCAGGAATTACAACTGGGTCCCTGAATTGCCTGAAATGTGGGCACAGATGGTGAATGATCACAGAAAGGACATTGGGCATTGCTGAGTAGGTGAGTCTTGCGCTGGGGAGGAGGCAAGTGGTTGGAACTTTGAGGCGGGAGCACCCCTCTGTAGCAGAATTAACTTAGCAGGAGGTAAATCCAGATCCTGCTGGCTCTCTGGATACATACACTGTTTGGAAAAATTATTCTCGGCCTCAATCCCCCAACCCATACACACATGTATGTGTACATGCTCTCTCTCGCTCTCTGTCTCTCTCTCTTTCTCTCTCTCTCATATGATCTGAGAAATACAGGTGAGGAAGAGGTCTTAGGCATCTACTTCCAGCCAGAGAGAGTTCCTAATAAAGCTAGGGCTTGAGTCTAAAGCTGATTTAACCAGGAAGATGAACCATGATCAGGAGAGAGCCATGAGCTCAGCCTTCCTCACATGCCTGCCTGTCTAAACACAAGTGTTCCAACCCACAGCCCCAACTACAAAACAGGTATGGACTGCTAGACAGAAACCCTAGCACTTGGGAGATTGAGCCAGGAAGACAGTGCTGTGAGGCCAGCCTGGGTTGTGTAGTAAGACTCTATCTGACTCAAGCAAACAACAAAAGCAACACATCCTACTGGCTACAGGTGTTCTGCAAAGAGGGATAGCACAGCTCTGTCTAGGACCCCTGAGGACAAAGCAAGAGGCCCTACCTGTCTCTAGGCAGGGAAGCCCTGCCCGCCCCGCCAGGATGCTGAAATGCCTGTCATAAACCCGGCTGCATTCAGTCAAAAGCAGATCCATCTGTCTGGCTTGAACAGTTTCACAGAGACACTTGGCAAGGGAGCCAGTGAGAGACCTAATAACACAGTCACCCAGTACAGGCAGCAACAGGGCTCTGAGGGCCATGTCTGTAGGCAGAGACCTCTCTGCAGGTCAATGCTGGATCTGTCTGTGACTCTGGCGAGTCCCAGCAGAGATAGGGAGGATGGAGTAGAAGACTTCTGAGTTCCCTGATGTTGCAGATGGCAGGGCCTCCTAGGTGAGAAGTTGGAAGTTGTTACCACAGGCAGAATTAACGGCTGGCTGTCTCTGGGGGGCTGTCTGTAAGTGTTCAAGGGACAAGGCCTGTTTGATTTTTTTCTCTTTTTCAACGACATCTGTTTGCTTTTGCTTTTTAAAAAAATTTACTTATTATGAATACAGTGTTCTGCCTGCATGTATGCCTGCATGCTAGAATTGGGCACCAAATCTCATTATGGATGATTTTGAACCACGATGTGCTTGCTGGGACCTGAACTCAGGACCTCTAGAAGAGCAGCCAGTGCTCTTAACTGCTAAGCCATCTCTCCAGATCACATTTGTTTGTTGTGTGTGTGTGTGTGTGTGTGTGTGTGTGTGCGCGCGCGCACATGTAGAAGCTGGAGGACAACTTTTGAGATTTGGTTCTCCCTATCCACTATGTGAATTCCTGGGATTGAACTTGGATCTTCAGACTTGGTGACAAGTGCCCTTACCCACTGAACCATCTTAATGGTCTAAGCAGACTCTTAGTTTGTTTTGTTTTGTTTTTGTTTTATAACAAACAAAGTCCACAGAGAATGGACCTAGGACCTACTTTCCATTCCCCATACTCTGGGGCAAAGGGATGAGTAGGGAATATCCCTGGTCATTCATTTGTATAACCAGGGAATTGGGAGACTTTCACCATAAAGGTGTCCCCCTGATACTGAGAACACTGCTAAGGGAGGGACAAGAAAGGCCAGCAGATATAGAAGTCATACTGAAGCAAGGACCTGCCAGGAAGCTGAGGGTTAGAATGGCGGGATGCTTCTAAACACAAGGCTGGAAGTTGGTCCAATCAGGGCCAAGTAAGTCTGATCTGGGGAACCCATGGCTTCATGTGGGTTCAACTCAGGGCAGGTCAACCTGTCCAAGATACAAGCAAGATGGCAAGGACCAGTACTATAGGCTGAAGGTGTTTGAGAGGTCAGTAGGACTTAAGACACACAACCTCCTGCTAGGGATCCGTGGAAACCACTGTCCTGAGAAGGAATTCCCCCACTGATACAATAAAAGAACCATCTGGCTTTGGCCAGCTGTGCCCTTGAAGGGTACCTTCATTTCACTCCCAGACTCCGCAGTTTCATAAAGGGAAGGAAGGTCTGGCTCCTGCCTGGTGAGAGGTTAGAAATAATGTCCACTCTGCAGCCAGATTTGTCTGCTCCCACGACACAGGTGCCCTTGCCTAGAGGTGCGCAGGGTTATGGGGGAAGTCTCTAGTGTGGGGTTCACTGACAGCTCTGCTACACGGAGGCATGGAGTCCTGCCCTGAAAAGAGAGGTAAGAGCGAAGTGTGGCAGCTTATTTAAAATTCTAGAATAATCCATCTGGGAGTTGTGGGGAAAGGCTTAGGATGGCAAGGTGGGGTTGAACTGGGGAGCTCTAGGGACTGAAATGACTCTAATTCCTGACTGTGGCCAGCAGGGGAACATCAGAAACTTCATTGAGATCCTCACCAAAAGTGGCTTTGCTTTCTAGAAAACAAGCCCTTCTTGCACCTTCTCAGGGCTACAAGGATGCCAAGCGGGTGAAGCTGGCCAGGAGGCCACATGCTGCTTGTGTGGGGCCCACCTCTCATCCAGACACACATCCCCTCCTGCTGGGAGCTCTCTGATCTCCTCCACCCAGCTAGCTAACACGTGTCTTAGAATCAGACACTTTGTGTAAGGCAGTTTGACGCTGCCTAACCTCTAGGTCTGAGCAATGAAGAGGGGTGAGACCCAGCCCCTGTCATCAGGAAGCTCCCTGTCCAGTGGGGATTGGACAGGAAAGCAGCAAGTGATGATTCAACCTGCTGAGTGGCAGTTGTGCTGAGGGGACAGGGGGTGAATGGGGTAAGGCGTAAAGGCAGAGAAAACAGCATGTGTGATGAGGGTCCCCTTGCTCTCTTAAGGGTTACTCTAACACAAAGACTTACATGTGTGTGGTGTGTGTTCCTGTGCATTTCTGTGGAGGCCACAGGTTGACGTCTGTGTCTTCCTCAATTCCTCACCACATTTTAGAGAAGTATGACTTCAGGAGGTAGAGGTAGGCAGATCTCTGTGTGTCTGAGGCCAGCCTGCTCTACAGAGCTAGTTCTAGGACAGCCAGTGTTGTTACATAGAGAAACACTGTCTCAAAAAATGAGAATGAAACATCGAAACCAGGTAACTTAATAAAAGTGCAAGGTTTGGTGCATAGTTCATTGGTAGAGTGCTTCCTCAGCTTGCAGAGGTCCTGGGTTCCAACCACAGCACTGCACAAAAAGACAGAAAATTTAGGTGACGGCTATGGAGGATGGAAGCACGGAGTGCAGTGTGGGCATCTACCCCGCCTATGCCCACTCCATGGCTTTATCTCAGTTTTAAGTACATCCAGTGTTGCAGACATAGAATTGTTTTCACTCCTCTCTAGACTTCGCCTGGAGTGGTTTCTCCTCTTGAGTGCAGAATTGTGGCATTAAAATCTGATATGTGTCTTTTTTATGCATTCTGCAATGTGAATCATTTACTTGTTTGGTTCTAAACTGTATTTGTTTGAAAGTTTGAAGATTGGGGACTTAGCCAATTTGCAAGTGTTTGTATCTGACTTCACCTTTCTTTGGTGATTGTGCATGAGGGAGCCGAGCAGACTACTTGTAGGCAGCCCTCCAACTAACCTTGTTGGAGCAGGGCCCCCAGAATTGGCTTTTTCATTCCCTGCCAGCTCTTGGAAACTTCCAAGGCTTGTGAGTTACTACACGGCAGCAGAGGCTGCTCTGCCCACCCCCACACTCCTACGGACATAATGATTTCTCCAGGAATCATTGACATGGCCCAGGAGGGCATGGCTACACCCTTCTAGATGGGTAAAGTTGTCAATCATCCATGTCAGGAACCAAATGTGGGAAGGAATGCATGGGTCTCAATTACTCTCTGTTCCTAAGGCAATGAACAGTTTCTTTCTCTGCGATGGGAGTTGGAGCCTAGAGTGGTGTGCATGTCTTAAATCTCAGCAACTAGAGACAGAGGCAGGCAACTCTCTTTGAGTTGAGGCCAGCCTGGTCTACATAGTGAGTTCTGGGCCATGGAGGGCCACACAGTGAGATCCTGTTTAACAACAAGAAAGACTGGGAAGGAAAGAGAGACCCATGTTGTCTCCATCCTCATCCTTCCCATCTTTTGGGGCCCAGATGTCCAGATCACACGCTGTGGACATCTTGACCAAGCTCTGCTCTTGAGGAATCCCAGAACAGAAGTCCAGGGCTGGCTGACATCAGGGTGGTTTTCACCAGACCAGAGAGCAGACATGAGCCCTCTGTGGAAAGTCTGGGACTTCTGAGGAAGCCAGGTGAGTCCCTTCCTGTATCAGGTGACCCTGAAACCACCATGCTTTGTGCTTTCTCCAGGTCTGGTGCTGAACAGGGACCGGAGGATCTCTCTGGTAAGTGCCACTGTCTTCCAGCTTCCCTCACAGAATGCCTGTGGTCTCTTCTTTAAAAGTAGTTTTAGAATTATATGCATATTTTGGCTGCTGGGTCGTATTAAATACACTGTCATGTGTAACCATCACCAACACTGATAGCCCAACCTTTGTCATCCTCAGTAAACACTGAATCCATTAAAACACTAAGTTCTCATCCATCTCGCCAGCAACCCCTAACCACTGTTTGCCCTTCTGGGCTTGGGTTCTCCTCAGCATCATGCTGTCCAGATTCTTTCATGGGAAACGCACATCCATGTTCATACTTGTGAGACTGAATCCTAACTGTTTCGTTCTGGAGACTTTAATCCCAGAATGTGTGGGCAAAGCAGCTTGCGCGCATTCTGTCTCTTTTTGTGTGTGTCAGTTTAAGGGCAGGACAACTCATGGGAGTCTCTCCTTCCTCCATGAGTGTCAGGGACCAAACTCAGCTTGACAGCCAGTGTGTCTATCCACTGCGCCATCTAACTGGCCCACAGCACATTTTCTATGTCCATTCCTCTGCTGACAGACATTGGGGTTGAGGTTTTGGCAATTAAGAGCAATGCTACTGTAACACGGGGGACAAGTGTCTGAGTCTTTGCTTCCAGTTCTTGGCTTTGCCAGAAGAGACTGCTGGAGCCTGCGGTGACTCACGATTGATCCTTGGAGAAGGCGCTAAACTGCTGTCCGCAGAGGCTGCACTATTTTATGTTCCCACCAAAGATGCACAAGGGTTCTGACTTCATCCCCAATCTCTCACACATATGCACGGAGGAGGGGTGCTGGGTATTGAACCCTAGGACGTGTACAGTCTAGGCAAGTGTTATACAGTGAGCTACATCCCCAGATCTTCCTCCCAGTTATGTCTTTATACATGTGTACATACATTGACAGACTCTCTTCCCAAGTGTCTTTTCATCCATGTGCATGGACACAGACACAGATCCTTGTCTCAGGACTTTGCATCCTTTCCACATTCTCTTGCTGAAGTCTCTCACAGTTAAAGAAGCCTGTTGTGGGGCTAGAGAACACTCCCCCACAGGAGGTTCCCGGGGAGTGTGGGGCACAGCAGGGCACATCGACCTGGGTCCAGGTCTCACACCTTGTGTCTATGCAGAATGTCTAAGCTGGTAGTTCATTTGACTTGACTGTCCCCTGATCCTAGCCTGTATATCACCCCTGCCCTGCGTGTGTCCTAGTGTCCATCAGTAGCTGCATGGGCTGGAGGCCTCCTTGCACCCTGCAGCACAGGTGTATGAAATGCAAGGACAGAGCAGTGAGTGCCGGCTGGAGACACAGGTACAGTGGACACAACTCTGTTGTGGTCCAAACACACTTCTGTCAAGTGGAAGCAGTATCCTGAAGGGAATGAGCTCTGTGTGACCAGAGCCCAGAGTCCACAGCTGGACTGTGTACCGGGAGGGATCTGCGGGGGGCTCCTCAGTCCTCAGCAGGTCCACAAGTCACCTCCAGTCAACAGCTATACCTGACTGAAAAGGGTTCTGTGAGTGGAGTCCACATTCACTGAGGGGAGAATGGATATGGGGGATGGGAGACAGAACTTTGGCAGATGGAAGCTGAGAAGCCTTGATGAGTTAGGGACGTGGTGGACACTGGCCTCCTGGGGAGGGTGGTCCTGCTGACCTCACTGGAACCCAGCTGTCCTGAAATAAGGACTCTGACTCCATGAGGGCATGGGACATCCTGGTAAGGATTTGCCCCGGTTTTGTTTCAGGAGCTAGAAAACGTCTTTGACTTTGTCAGCAAGGAGATGTGTGTCCAGTTCATCAGCAACCTGCAGGCCAATGTGCTGCTGATCAAGTGAGTGTAGACCCAGTGCCCTTGACAGACCCAGGAATCAGGAACCTGAGGGAGCCTGGCACAAGGCGTCCAGTTCCCCAGGTGACACCACACATGACTGTCCACTCAGGCTTTCTCAGGAACCATCTTTGTCAGCAGGTGCCGGGAGGGGAAGGCCAAGGAAGCAGCAGCCTGGGAGCAGAGGGCAGGGGTGAGGACTGCAGCACAGACCGGCAGGTCTCTGGGGAAGCCTGATGTGGGCTGTGCTTATGATTCCACTTCCCATGCTCAGAAACCAGAATGCACGTCACAGACACGGCACTGGAATCGGGGGACCTGGAGTCCCGCTCTGTTAGTCCAGGTCGTCCTGTTTGCGTGCACAGCTTCAGGAAGGAGGCACCTGGAGCGATGTGGAGGGGACACACCCCTAACCAGATCCCCAGATTAACCCTGGTGACCAGTGGGGTGACAGACATCCAAGATTGTCTTCACATTTGGGAATTTTGAATTAGAAACTTCTCCTGGTCTAGCTACTCATAGTTCGTCTAGCCCGATCCTTTCCTTGATGCTTGGTGGTGGCAGCGACAGCAGAGAATTCAGGAGAAATTTGTTAACGCTGTTATAAATTAAGGCAAATCAAAACTTAAAAACAAGGAACCGGCTGGGCATGATGACTAACACCTGCCATTCAGGGAGGGCGTGGCTAGGCTGTGACAGTCTGAGCCCAGCTTAGGGCTACAGTGTGCTTCAACTAGGGAGGGGGATGTTGGTGTGATCTGTAAATTAGACCTCAGTAGGTTCTATTTTAAAGGAAAGCCTGACCTTGAGAGCCAGTTCAAATCTCAGCCCAGCTTTCAGTGGCCCCCACTTTGGCGGTACAGAAAGCTGCACCCCAGCAGGCACTCAGCTCATGCTAGCCCTGCTACCAGCTCTAAGAGGAACCTGGTACTAAATGACTGGACCCCGGGATCAGTCTAGGATCAAAGGGACAGAGCTGAAGGAAAATCAGAATCAGTCTAGGCTTGGGCTCTTCAGGGCAGAAGGCTTTGTTAAGTCTTGGAGATGAGAGACACCCCAACTTCTTGATGCCCAGAGCAACACAGGGGTACTTCGATGTGAGACGAGAGAATGACGACAAGAAGGAGCCGCTGCTCTTCATGCTGGACGCGCTAAGAGCCATCCTAAAGGAGGTAAGGCATATGGCCAGGGAGGGTGACAGGTGTGTATGTCTGCTATGAAATACCTTAATAAAATCGATGGCCTTATATTCCCTAAGTGGGTGCCTCACCCCTCAAAGGCCAGGCCCCAGAAACCTGGGATACATAGAGTTCTGGACCCTAACCCCTGGCCACGCTTACTTGTGGGGTGCACCTCTTAGAATCAGCCCTGCGCTTGCCTCCACTGCTCCGGGAACCAGCACATTGGCAAGTGTGATGGCTACAGGGCAAGAGGAGGCCCGTGGTGGATCCAGCAGCCTGTGTAGGACCTGGCCCTCTCTGGTCATCATGCATTTAGAATCCCCGAGGCCTGGAACCTCTGCATACAACCATGTGCCACCCCAAAGGGCATGTGCTATTCAGGCTTCTGTGCAGTGGGAGCTGTCCTGACACCTGCCTTGCACAGAGTGCTTCATCTCCATCAGAACTGGCAGAAGTGACCCTGACTGTGAATGCCCAGATTAGCACTGTAGCCTCACAGTTCAGATGCCTACATTACTGGAACAGCCCCCAAGTCCCCAGGCTGCTGGTAATAGAGGTTGCCTCTGACCCCCTTGGATACACGCTGCTGTGGAAGTCTCCTGCGTGAGCAGCATCTCACCTCCTGCCCCTTTCTCCAGCGGTTCCAGTATGTGGAAGTCCCAGGCAATCACTATGTCCACATGAATGAGCCCCACCTTGTGGCTGGATTCATCAGCTCTTTCCTACAGAGCCAACCCAGGACCTCTTCCAGGCTGTAGCTCTGGCCTTGGAGCTGTTGACACTGTCTACCTAGCACCCTCTCCCACAAAATAGGTGGGGTGGGTCTCACTGTGCTCGAGACCAAGAGAGGCGGCAGAGAAGACAGGTGGCAGAGCTAGAAGCAAGGGGAAATAGAAGAAGATTCTAACCTTTAATACGTGACTTCAGGAAGGGGACAGGTGATCTGGGGCTTGCGGTTGGTGAGCTGTACTAAGCTGGTGTCGCTGAGGGAGCAGGGCTGCGGTTGGGTCTCTGGCGCTTGTGTTTATCACCAGTCTCTGTGGAAATAAAATCTTCCTCCCTCTTTCCTGCCCTCCAAATGGCTCTGTTGCCAGCAGGGATTCATGGAGGGTAACAGGTTCAGAGCAGAGGGCAGTCACATTCCCAGGAGTGTCCTTACAGGCCCAAAGAGGCAGGGGCAGCACCTCAAGACCAAATCCTCCTCTTGTCCTGATTCCAGCCTGTGTGGGTGCAGAGGCGGAGCTGTGGGAGGCAGCAGCTTCTTGGCCTGGCATCTGTTGTGGTCTCTGCCACCCGCAGGCCACCTCCCTGTGAAGAGGTCATTCCTGGCCCTCAGCTGCTCACCTGAATCACCTGGTGGGCCGGTATGCTCCCCCCGTGGCTGCCCTCTCCGGCTTTCTTCTTGAGGGCCACCATCTAGCGGACCCGGGAGCGCAGGGATGGACCGGAGGTATAGTTCTGGACTGGAGTTGTAGTTCTGGCCTGGAGTTGTAGTTCTGGCCTGGAGTTGTTCTTCTCCACCGGGTATAGCTGTGTTTCCATGAGGACGACTCCACGTGAGACTCCGCCTTCTGAGCCCTAGGATTCCCTCCTGGAACATCCCCAGGCCTAAATGTTCCTTATCAAACTGGAGGTGGAGAGAGGGCCAGGGTCAGATGGGACTGGAGAGGGCTCATTGGGCAGGCTGAATGCAGGCTGGGAAGTTAAGTGTTCTGACTGCTCTTCCAGTGGATCCGTTTTGTTCCTTTCACTCACAAATATCTGTAATCCCCGTTATAGGGAGATCTGATGTTCTCTTTTGGCCTCTGTGAGCACAGTATACACACCCTGCAAACAAACATGGAGATAAAACACTCATAACACAATAAATAAATAAATCTTTAAAAATAAATAGGCAGCTGAATCGCCGTGCAACAGAGGAGCCACTGTGGGATTCTGAGTGGAGAGGAGAGGAGAGATGCATAAACAGTCTCTCCTTGGTAGTTCATTCGCCTGTGAGAGGGCAAGGGGTGAGCAACTTGGGGCTGAGAGACTGTAAACAAGGAGCCATGGCAGAGGGGGAAGATACTTGCGGCCCAGCCTGTCAGCCTCATACATCCTTGGAAGGGGAGAACTGACTCCTGCCAGTTACCTTCTGACCTCCACATGCACTATGGCATATTTCCGCTCCCACAATTAAAATTAAAAAAATATATGTGTGTGATCCAGGCTGACCTGGAGCTGGTAGACCAGGCTGACTTCAATCTCACAGAGATCCATCTGCCTCCATGTCTGCCTGTCTCCGGAATGCTGGGATTAAAGGTGGGCACCACCTTGCCTGACCCTACAATTTTAAATTTTTACAAATTGAAGTGAGCTCAAATAAATGTTTCCAACTGGGCGTTCCAGCTGAATCAGGAGACCTGTGTGTTCCAGACCGTCTGAGGTTACAGTGAAAACCTGTGCCAAACCTTTTTCTTTGAGGCAGAAGTCTCACTTAGCCTAGGTGTGTCTGAACATTGATCCTCCTGCCTCCATTTCTCCAAGTGCTGGGATAAAATGTATGCACCACCAGGGTGATATATATATATATATATATATATATATATATATATATATAACTTTACCTACATGGCAACCTAAGACAGAATGTACACTGTTATTTCCTGTCCGTGGGCACCCCAAAAGACCGTAAGGGAGTTCGACTCACGGAAATGCAAAAGCAAGGTTTATTGTGTGCACAATACAAGCTGGTAGGAACCTCATCAAAGCAACTGGTGCAGCAACAGCTAGAGGAGGGGTCTCGCCCTTCTAGAGGGCATTATTTAAAGGCAAAACCCACAAAAGTTACCTTAGCAGGGTACGGGGTGACGGGCTCAATCGTGACTTGCTTGTGTCTAAGGACTTTTCAGAAATTTTATTTTCGAGGATCACCTGTTGCTTGTCAAGTTTTCTTATTGGCTGACCTTCGGGTGGGGACATTCTGCAGTTATCTGGACTTTCCAGGTGGCTACCCCATTACTTTTGCCCCTAGTCATTTCTGAGGACTGGAATGATTTTACAAGAAATAGCTTATACAAGACACACGATGGATGTGGAGTATAAAATGGAGGAACTTTGGTTCTTCATTTCCCCTGCTCTAGTAACTATAGTGAACCCAATCTTGGCTTCCTGGCATTTCCCATAAGTATCTTCTGTCCGGAGAGGTCTATAGGTTTGGGATATCTAGACAATAAGTTGTATTGTACACAGCCTGTCTTTCATGAATTTTACTAGCCAGTTAAGAATGCAAAGCCCAGCAAAGCAATGATGGCTCACACCTTTAATCTCAGCACTCAGGATGCAGAGGCAGGCAGACCTCTGTGAGTTCGAGGCCAACCTGGTCCACAAGAGCTAGTTCCAGGACAGGCCCCAAACTACAGAGACACCCTGTCTCAGGAAAAAAAAAAGCAGACTCACCAGGGGTCCCAGTAGAGTAGGGATGAGAGTGCTCAACCTAGAGGAGGTCTTAAACCAGGTTTCAAACCAACCCTGCATGGCCTGGCGTTCTATTTTCTGCTTTGTCAGCCCTTCTCTAACTCTAGCCCTTTTGTTTTTTATTATTCCTGAATGATCACTGACGAAAAAACACTCTTCCCCTAGCGCTGCCCAGAGCCCACCCTGCTGTAAGAATAGAAGATCTAATCCCCTCCTGTGCTGCCAGACTACCTCTGCCAGGGAGGACTTCTCTAGGTGGGAGATGGATTTTTCTATGCACTCTATATCCGCATCTATGGCAATACAAAGGCTTGAGTAATACTGATTCTGGGTTACTAGTGCTGAGATTCCCATGCCCAATCCCCCCAGGCTAGTGCCTAAAAGTAGGCTAAGGGTGAGGGTTGTCTTGGGCTCTCTCTTATGTCTCCACAGCCGTGACGGCTGGCTCCATCCTTGCTGCAGGAGGTCTAGGAACTCCTGATCAGTGTGATAGGTATTCTCGGGAGGAGCCTGAGTAGTACACACTATCCCTTGGTTTGGTTGAAGACTTCAATATGTACACAAGGGGTAAACCTCGTGGAGCAGGATCACCAAGTGTCATTGTGTGGGAGCAAGTACTGATCCTGTGTGAAATTGTGGGGAGACAGTGAAGAATACAGATGGAAGCTTTATCTGGGGGAACCTGCCCTATACATAGTCCCTGCCCAGTCACTTGTTCTAGGGTAAGGCCTTGTCTGCTCTGTTGCCACCGAAAGTGATTGATGTTAGCCATCGTGGAAGCAGAAGCACTAACTGCTAGGCCCTCCTAGGAAGGAGGAGCTATATCATAACATTGCCAGCAAGCTTTGATCAAATTGTGTTGGGAAGCATCCAGTACCAGGTATGATCTACCCAACAGATCTATTAAAGGGTGCCCGTGTCCCATCAATGGGTTGATGGTTGACGTGGTCATGAGGCTAGAGCTGACACTGGCTAGAGTTGGTTGTGAAGTCATCCTGCCGGACAGAACTTGGGGTGACAGGCTGGGGGCCTGGGGTGGATTAATGACCCAGTTGGGTCCTATCAAAACTTTAATGTCAGTACTGAGTCAGCCAGTGCGGTAGAGCTGTAGGCCCAAGGTCTTACCGGTGGTCCAATTGGTCTTTCTGCCACCTAGGGGAATTTGATGCCAAACTTGTTGCAGGGCCCTCCAGCAGTAGCCCAGGGGTGGTTGGGGTAGCGCTCCTTATCATAGCAGGGTCCACAGTCAACTCATTTGCCTACGGAGCAAGTCCCTCTCCCGTTGTCTTCATACCCCCTGCCCAGTGGACAGTAATTAAGTCCCCAGTGACAGGGGGCGACCAGCTAATCCACCTAGTCGACTCACATCCCCATTTGGCACAGTAGGCGTCCCTAGCACCCTCCCCCCCCCAAGTACGTTGTCGCTCCCTGGAGTGAGAGTGGCCAGGACAGATATACAATGCCAAGGATTAAGTTGATCCCAGCCATCCAGGAATTTTGCATCCATACCTGGGGGATGGTTCCTGGTCTGAGGGTCCCACCTGTATCTCGCCAAGCCACAAAGGTCTCCATAGAGGTCAGGGAACCAAGTGTCCTTGGGGTTCTGAGCAGAAGAGGTGCTATTAGCTGTGGTGCTGTCCTCACTAACAATCAACCAGGTTTGGTTCCCTGGGGAATGCGGGTTATGCATGGAGGAGGAAGAGGGGACGTGAGTATTTAGCAATAGAAACAAAATCAACGGAACTCAACTCGATCCCCACAGCAAAGATGCAGTTTTAGCAGATTAAAGGGATGTTTGGAAGCTTCCCACATCCACATGTCTCCTTTGTAGTCCTCTGAGATGGTGAACGGATCGGCTGGGTAGGCGTAGGAGTAGCTTACTCAGGTGGTGATGCCAATGAGGGCCGTTGGCGTGGTCATCAGAACAACAAAGGAACCCTTCCATCTCGGCTCCAAGGTCTTGTGCTGATGCCTGTGAATGAGGACTCAGTTACCCGGCTGGAACCTGAGGGCTTTAGGGGAAGCAGCTACTTCATATATGGCCCTCAACTGGGGCCAGACCTGCTGGTAGGTTAACTGCAGTCTGCGGATGGAGTTCAGCATATCCTGGTCATCCAGGGTAGAGACTAGGCCAGTCTGGAGGCTTGGTATCATGGGGGGGGGGGTTGTCCCACACATAATCTTGAAGGGAGTGAGGCCCATCTGATATGGAGAGTTCCTTATCCTAAACAGGACAAAGGGGAGGACAGTCACGCAGTCTGTGCCAGTCTCCAGAGCTAATTTAGATAAGGTCTCTTTTAGGGTTCTATTCATCCTTTCTACCTACCCTGAGCTCTGGGGACTATAAGCACAAAGGAGTTTCCAATCAGTCCCCAGTGCAGTGACTATTTCCTGGGTTACCTGTGATATGAAGGCTGGGCAATTGTCAGGCCCCATCATGGCTGGGAAGCCATACCTGGGCAGGATTTCTTCAATTAATTCCTTTGCTACCACGTTGACCATCTTGTTGGTTGGACATGCCTCAGTACATCTGAAGAAGGTGTCTATGAATACTAATAAGTACTTGGATCCAATTTTTCCAGATTTGATTTCAGTAAAATCCACTTCCCAATACGTACCTCTCTTCTATAAGGTTCAGTGTGGCTGGCTTCATACTGAGATCTTTGATCCATTCGGACTTGAGTTTTGTACATGGTGATAGATATCGATCTATTTTCATTCATATGTTGATATCCAGTTATGACAGCACCACTTGTTAAATATCCTTTCTTTTTTCCCATTTGATATTTCTTGGGAAGCTGACTTTGAAACCCAGCCTTGAAAAGAGGGTAGAACTTGCAGGGTAAGGTGGAAGGGAACAGCATTCTGGAGGGAAGGAACAGAGGCTCAGTAATACAGAAAGCAAGAGTCAGGTCCAGAGAACGAACTGTTGTGAAAAATTATTTTAGGTAGGCAAAGATGCATTACATTTCTTTATGCTGTGAAATATTACTTTAAGAACGTAAAGCTGTGTTACTTTTGTTTATGCTGTATTTGTTTAGATACGTAAAGATGTATTAATTTTTTTTACTTTGCCTGCCTAAAACACCTGATTGGTCTAATAAAAAACTAATGGACCAAAATCTGGGCAGGAAAAGGCTAGGCAGAGCTGACAGGCAGCAAAAATAGAAGAAAAAAAGAGGGAGAAGAGGAGAGAAGAACGAGAGGAAGAAGAGAGGAGAGAATGAGGGAGATGTTCAGGACCTGAAGCTAGGCATCTGCCAGTCTGCAGACATGGAGGAAGGCATACAGGAAGAGAGAAAGAAAAGCTAAAAAGCACCAAAGCAAAAGGCAAAGAGAAATGGGTTAATTTAGGTTGAAGGATCTAGGCAGAAATGAGCCTAAGCTAGGCTGAACACTCATAACTAATAAGAAATCTCTGTGTCATGATTTGGGAGCTGGTTGGTGGCCCAAAAGAAAAGGCCTGGTACAGTGGACAGCACAGGGTTCCCATGTGCAGGAGGAAAGAGAGGCCCGAACATCGTCTAATGGTATGGCTGGAGATCCACCTCTCCCAGCCAGCAGCAAGAAGCACCCAGAATCTCACACAGAGGTAAAACCAGAGCTGGGGCAGAGGGACTGGTGGTAGCTCGTGGTAGTTGTAGTGGGCTGGGATGGAGGGCATGGCAGGCAGTGATTTGTCTTATAGGGTCATAAGTACCGAATCCAAGGGGTTCACAGGAATGGGAAGGCTGGCAAGGAAAGAAATGGGATAATAATGGATTGTGAATATGAGGATGAGGCTGGATGGAGGGAGGGCGACGGAGGTCATGGGCCAGCAGGACAGGCAGGAGCCAGCAGAGCCCGTGTCGGTTGATGGAACTGATTGAGCCAAGAGTTTGGAGGTCAAAGGCACAGGATATGCCAACCCAGAAGTCAGGCAGGCCAGAGACTGCTACCCAAGTTCAAGTGTCTATGGCAATGTGTCCTCGGGGAAGAATGGGAAAAGCACCGTGTTGCCAACCTAAGTTGCTACAGTATAATTTGGTAAAGATCCATGTCCACAGGATGTGAAACCATTTCCTCAACTGATAGATACCACTGCTTGGACCATATAGAAAAGCTCACATGGACTGGAGGGCGTAGCTCAAACGGTAGTGTGTTTGCCTGGCCTGCACTAACCCTGGGTTTGATCCCCAGCATTGCATAAATGAAGCAAGGGTGTAACCCCAGTATTCTGGAGGTCTCAGTTCAAGGCCATTCTTGGCTGCATTGTAAGTTCCAACCCTGTCTCAAAGAACAAATAGAACAGAAAAGTTTGCATTGTTCCTAGATCCTAATCTCCCCAGAGCCAACCCACTCAGAAAAGTTCAAGCTCAAATCCTGTCACAACCTGATGACCCCATTCTCCAGTCCTTTGTCTACCCTGGCCTACTTCCCAGCCTCAACTTTTTCTACACGGTGGCTCTGCCCAGACTCCACTTCCCTACTGCAGCCTGTGGTCTTTGTAGGAGCCCCAGGACAGACAGGACTCAGGATTGTGTCCTGTGATTGAGTCCTGTCACCAGTACTTGTCAAGTGGGAAAAATGTAGGCCCAGGACAGCTTTCCCAGGGCAACTTGGTACACACCTGCCAAGATGGGTTCTATAGCTCAGCAGGATGTGGGCCTGAGTCTCAGTTTGCCGTAGGGCAATGCTAGCTCTTAGACTCCCTCCTGTTCCCATTTCACCCTGGGACCTCTTCCTTGCCTTTGCAGGAGACAGCATTAACAGCTGGATACAAACTTGTTCTGTGTTTACCTTTGGAATGACTAATTCAGTTTCTTCATTAGCTTCAATTCAAAATCATTACAGAATGTAAAGTTCTAGTCTTATGTAAGTTGCTAACTTATGATAGACTGTTAGGAAATACAAGTTAGTCAATCATCTTTAAAGTACTGATATAATTAATACAGGAATAAGCCATATTCAGTTTCCCGTATGTGTTTTCAAAGTCAAACTTAAAACAAGGTTTGTCTAAAAAGATATACATAGGCAGCCCTCATACTTCAGAGATCTGCAGAATATGGCATTTAAAATAATGACTAAAAAGCTTATTATATTAGACAGAGACTCTAAGATTCCAGCAGTAACCTAAGGTCTCCAAAGAAGATTATGGAACACCATGATGTCTCCACGTGGATTATGATGACGCTGACCACTGGGTGAGGTGACCCAGTGCAACACCTGCTGCCAGGACCCGGCCCAGACTGTGGACAAACAGCAGGACATTGGAGAATTGATTGCATCACCTTTGCTCAGACAAATAAGGTCAGTGTTTTCCATATCCCTCTTCCACTGAAAAAAAAAAATCACCTTATGGCCTAAGACTGTAAGACTGCTGTTCTGGATACGTCTGCCTCCAATGCTATGGAGATCTGGGTATGGCTAACTGTGTATGGGCTCTGGTCACTGTCATTTTCAAAAGATTAGGAAACTCAGGTATAATTTATCTACCCATCTGGGATCTCTGTAGTATTGATGGTTAGGCTAGCTATAATGTTGTCAGTTTAGCAGCAAAAGACATCCAGATCCTTCCACAAAGCTATAGCCAGTTTGTTATATCTATCTATCTATCTATCTATCTATCTATCTATCTATCTATCTATCTATCTATCAAACCTTGCTTTTTCTAAAGCAACTAGGTCTCTTAAAATGTTTTAAGATCTGAGGATATAAAAGTTCATAAGCTTTGAGAATCTAAAAGATATGGAGAATTGATGTGGGATCCCCTCTGTGTGCTGTGAATACCATTGGTTAATAAAATAACTGTCTTGAGCCTATAGCAGAGCAGGGCAGAACAGAGCTAGGCAGGGAAAACTAAACTGAATGCTGGGAGAAGGAAGGCAGAGTCAGACAGAAGCCATGTAGCTCTGCTGGGGACAGACACTGGGAACTTTACCTGGTAATCCACAGCCACGTGGCAAAACACAGATTACTAGAAATGGGTTAAATTAACATGTAAGTGTTAGCCAATAAAAACTAGAGATAATGGGGCAAACAGTGTTTTTAAATAATATAGTCTCTGTATGATTATTTCAGGTCTTAGCTGCCACGAGGCCAGGAAACAAACAAGCGTCCCTCCTCCAATAGAAAATGTTTCTGATTTCTTCCCCCCACTACAGTATACTTCTGATAAGGTGATAGAGCAATGACTATTTACTGTTTGGGTCACAACCTCAAGATTTTAGATTTATTCTAGTTGCCATTTAAATATTAACTAAAAAGTGTTTCTCATCAGGCCAAAGGCATCTCTGTCCAATACATACATGGCTCTCTGGACAGCAGAAAAATATACGTGTTTCTAACCAAAATCTGTAGTTTTTGCTAGGACTCAAAGGTATGAGTCTATTCTTTCTGTTTACAGATACCTGTTATCTGCTCTTTTTCTACAATATGGATTTCAATAATGTGTTATTTTTCTCTAAGTACATAAACTTTAACCTCTGTTCCTAGTTTAAACTTATCTCAATAGGCCTCTGCTTGGCTGGCAGACACATCTAAGCATCAATTGCTGACTATAACCTGTTCTGAATGACTGTGAACCCGGGACTTCCTGAAAGCTGATACGGACCAGTCCAGCTGATATGAACGCCCCCTGTCCCTTCAATGGAGTCTGATGAATGCCCCATTGCCTGAATTTCCTCCCTACCTTTGCCTAGCCTTTTAACCTACTCGGGCCCTGATAACAACGCCCCAATATCAGCTTGAAGTAGTTGCAGAAAGGAACACATTGTCCCACGCATCCTGCCCAGCATAGGTTGAAAGCCTGAGACAAAGGGGAACTCCCTGGCAGGGGGGGCCAAAATGACTACCGATAGTGCCCTTTGATACACCAGAAAAATAGGTTCAGAGTTGTCGATTAGTGGATTTATTAACTAAAATAGTTCTTAGGTCCCAATAATACCTCCTTAAAAACATGGGCAAGCAGGACCCAAAAGTGAGTCCTGTCATTGGCGCTTGTGAATGAGGGGGAGTATAGGACTCAGCCAACCGTGATAAGATTAATAGGAACAGACTACCCAAGGAAATTCTTAACTTCCAACCATTATTTCCTGCCAGTGTTGGACCTTGCCAGACAAGCTTAATGGAGGCCGGAGTCTCAGTTTACCCTGAAGCCATACCTGGTTGCAGGAAGAACCATAAACTAAGATTATGTGAGCACCACCCAAGAACAGACCATTCAAAGGAAATATCTAAGGTTCCAACCTTTGTAGATAGGATCACCTGCCAGCACACTCACCAGGACACCTCTAGACAAATGTCAGCCAATCAGGTCCTGAACCTTAGAAATCCCTCACCCACACCTTTATGACTAAAAAACCCAACTCTAACTGAACTCAGGGCTCTCTGATAATTCCAAAACGTTGGACATGCGGAGAGACCGAGTTTGCAAACTTGTATTCAATAAAGGCTCTTTGCTTTTACATACGGGACTAGGTCTCCTTGTTGGTTTTTGGGGAGACTTCGCAGATCTGGAAATAACAGTCTTCTTTTCCCAGAGTCTGTCCTGTCACTGCTTTGGGGAACTCATAAACATTTCCCAGTGTCCGGGTCTGGGGTTCTCAGGCTAGGACAGTGAGTCGCTCAGTGCCTGGACCACCTCCTGTACCCCCCAGGTCTGCCTGGCAAATTTCAAAAGTTCAAGAGGTGCAGGTTTCTTCTTTTACTGTGAAATTTAATGCTTGCATATGATCATTTGGGAAGTGTTTTGTGGTTTGGGTTCCTAGGGGTTTGTTTTAGGGTGGGTTTGTGTATCCCAGGCTTGCCTGGAGTCCTCATCTGCCTTTCTTGGTGTCCTGAACCACGCCCAAAGCCCTACTCTAGGTTCTTCATCTTTTCTGGACTGAACCAGTTTAGAATCCTTCCTTGCCTGACGGGGTTTCCACCACAGCCCTCTATTACAATACATTCATTTTTTTCATTCAGTAATCAGAACTGGATGGCGCCAGGCCCTGTTGCGTGGACTCGAACACGTGGGGGCATGGATGACATCTTAAGCTGTAAACACAGTTGTCCCACTCCTATGGAAGCCAGAGCAAATCCTCAGAGCACTTTGTTTGCTGAGGGGTCACTGCAGCCTACTCCAGCTGCTGTGGCCCAGGCATGGGTCCTGCCACCTGCCTGTCCTTCAAGCCTTCTCCACTCTCTCCAACACTGCCCTGCCATGCCGCCCCACCACAGCAGCTCAGCCTGAGGACTGAGCTGGGAAGCACCAGAATTCACATGGATGTTCCCAGCTAGGGAACACACACAGGAAGGCTAGGCCTGGGCAGGGCGGGGCCAAGGTAATGGTTGCTGCTTGGGGAGGAACTGGACCTAGAAGTGGGACTGTCCTGGAGGAGGTCTGCGGGGGAGGGAGAGGGGAGTGGCTTGACTGGATTTAAAATCGGAGGGCGGGGCTGGAGCTTCTGAATTCTTCCATCCCTGTGAGCTCCTGAGGGAAGAGTGACAACCCTGAGGACAGAGCAATGGGTGAAAATGCCCCTGGGGCCCCTTAGGTGGTAGTGGGAAGGGGGAGGCCCGCGACAACCGTCATGCACCCACTCACTTACTCGAGCCTGTGGAGGGGACGCTCACCGCCCTCACCACTGGGTGTTCAGACTCAGTCAGCAGTGCTGGGATGCAGTGAGCCAGAGTGTGGGCTCCAAATGAGTGTGGGGGCCCTAAGACTAAAGGAATGTGAGCTTGGCTATTTGGGGTTGCATTTTGGGGTCAGCTCATGAGGAGGTAAGCTCTGGGACACACCTGACCTGAGTACGACCAGCTGGAGTCCTGGAATCATGCTGTCTGCCATAAATCTTCTCTCTCGATCTTTCGAATGAGTTTGGCTACCTTCTGTACCTCCCCGCGGCTCAGTTCCATGGTCTCTGTACTGAAAAAGGCAGTGTTCCAACTCAACATGTGGGCAGCTGGCTTGTGTGAAGTGCCTGGCGCCTGCTAGGAATGGCTTAGAAGATTCTGGCCATTTTCTACTAGCTAGGGTTCAGCTTCCCAGCGTCCACGATATTTAGTGCAAACTCCAGTGTTGGGTTGGATGCTACTCTGAGTGGTGTTGTAAATCCAGAGTCACCTTAAAGACTGTCCTCCAGGACCTCTCATTGTTTCTCTAAATGTAGCTTTAGCGGGCATGGAACTCCCTATACCTGTCTGTCCAGAACTGGCTGCAATTCTCCACCTAGCGTATGATTTAAGTTTTATCATGGGTGTTTATATATGAAAAAGCATAGCTAGCATTCATCATTATATGGTGTTCATTAATGATTTCAGATGTCCATGGGGGTTCTTGGAATGGGATGCTCTACAGTTAAGAGGCACTGTAACCTACTTCAATAAACCAGAAAGGAAACTGAGAATGGAGAGATTGGAAGCCACCAGTCCAAGGTCATACAGCCCCAAACTGGCAGGATTAAAGGCAGCACCCCCAACACACATCTTCCCATTCTGTTCCAACATTAATAAGTTACATCTGAAAAGCCGGTTCAGTTCTCTCACACAGGACAGATGCTTATCTTTCCCTCGTCGGGATATCTGGCAGTCTGTCTGTCAAAAGCCAAGACAGGCCTTTTAGCACTGAAGCCCACGCATGCTGCTGCATACATAGATGAGGGGCTTAGGACATGATGGTTTGGTGGATGCAGGAGATGAATGACTGCTTCTACCTTACAGGTCTGCTCTCAGAGTTGAAGCTGGCTGTGCCCTGGGGTCACATTGCTGTCAAAGTCTGGGGCTCCCAGAAGAACTCTCCAGTTCTCTGCCTGCATGGCTGGCTGGACAATGCCAACTCCTTTGACAGGCTCATTCCTCTTCTTCCACAAGGTGGGCTATGGACTGAGGGGCAGAGGAGGGGTGGAAGGTGCCATGCAGACCCCTCTTTCATTCTCCTCTCTGCTGCAGGTTTTCATTATGTGGCCATGGACTTCGGAGGTCACGGACTCTCGTCCCATCACAACCCAGGTTTTCCATATTATCACCAAAGCTTTGTGAGTGACGTCCGACGGGTGGCAACAGGTAAGCAAGGGTGAAAGTGAGGGCCACGAAGGAGTTGTGAGTGTGTGTTTGTGGGGGAGGGAGTGTGGGTGGATGGGGGTCCTCTGTGACATCCCCTCTATCCCAGGAGTAGGATACAGTGTCGAGGAGGCAGTACAAGCTTGGGAATGGATGTCTGGGGTCTGACTCCAGTTCTCCCAGCAACTGAGAGGAGCGAGCTTGCTTCCTCCTCTAGGAGCTTCCCACAGTGGAGCTGAGCCCCCTCAGCTGGTCTCCTGGGTGGGGTGCTACAGGGATTTGGAGGAAGTCCAAAACCAGGACACAGGAAAACATTCAGAGTACGGCTGTAACTCTTTCCGGCTTTGTGTTTTCAGCCTTTAAATGGACTCGGTTCTCCATCCTGGGCCACAGTTTCGGTGAGTCAGCTTGGGCCAGGCCCTGAGTTCTGTGGAGGGCTATAGGGGAGGGAGAAAGATTGACACAGTGGTACCTGAAACCATTCCCTGCCCCTCTGAAGAGCTATAAGAGGACCCTCCAATACTTATCATAGGGACCGAGCCTCTGGTCTCATGTGAGGGAAGGGGTGGCCTTGTGAGTGTTTTCAGTGAAGGGACCTTGGTGGCCCAGGGAGAGGCTCCAAGTTGAAGATGCAGAGTCCCGACCCCATGGTGGGAGACGAGCTGGGGATGGGACAGGACAGCCCCTAGGAACGTGCTTGGGTGAGGATATTGGCGAGGGGTTGCATAGGATGTCAGCTCTGTTCTCTTGTCTGACAGGTGGCATTGTGGGCAGCATGGTGAGTAGTTGGCTGTTCTGTGGTCACGTGGGACCTTGGTTGGCTAGGAAGAGTCCCTTCACACGATGGATGTTGTGGCCAGCATCTCCTTAGTCAGAGACTGTTTTCACATTCACACTATGTTCTGATAAAGGTCCCTTGTAGAGTTTCTACGTGTCCCATCTAGGGTCACTGGGTCTGCGGTTGGGTCTGGGAGGAGCACACTGGAGGGAGAGCAGACTCCTGCACTGTGAAGCCTGTGCCTTCACCCACTAACTCCATCTCTGTTGTCACTCTCTAGTTCGCCTGTACCTTCCCCGAGATGGTGGACAAACTCATCTTACTGGATACAACACCGTTTGGCCTTGACTCTAATGTAGGAAAAGACTTCTTTGGAGGCTGTGATCGGGACCCCATACTTCCTGGGGACTGGAGGGCGGTGTCATCTCTGTCTCCTGTATGGGACATTAATGAGGCCAGAGAATGTGGCCGAGGGTGGATAAGTTAGCCAGGGATCTCCTCCAGAGAGGGCAGCATCCTGAAGCTTGTGATCCTGAGAATGTCAGTGCCCAGGGTATGGGAAGTCTTTGGAAGCCCAGTGTGTGGCCTGGATTCCTCAGAATTCTGAGGGATTCCGCATAGACCGTGAAACAGCAGAAGGTAGATGAGGGGAGTAGCCATGGGTAGAGGAACTCTGGGCCACAGCAAGCTGCCTGCCCTAACACTTAACCAATTCCTTTATGCTGTGCACATGGAGCACAACCAGATCCATCAGCCGTGAGTGTGGCTGAGGGAAAAACACCAGCAGCGGCACTCACAGCAGCCAGTACCGTTCTGTATCTGAGGCTTGGCTCTGTCCTTACCCACTGTGTGACCCTGAGGATGTTAGTTTGCTCCAGGGGACTCCACTGTGTCTGTTTCCACCCTTCCTTTTTTCTTTTTTCTTTTTATAACTCCAGAATTTATTTTTTTCTTTTTTTCCCCCTTTTTAAATTACTTTCAAAACAATACCAATAAAAATTCCCACTTCCTCCCCTTTTCCCATTTTTTCCCTGCTCCCCCACACACCCTTCCCCCCACCCCTTTTCCAGTCCTAACAGAGGGCAATGCACCCTGCCTGTGGGAAGTCCAAGGCCCTCCCCCACACCTTTCCATTTTCTCCTTTACAAAATAGCCACATCTTCCCTAAGGAAATGAACTCATTCCTTATTATGAGACACGAGATCATTCTGTAACCAAGGCTGGCGATGAACTCCTGGCAATCCTCCTACCTCAACGTCCTAACAGCTGCAATCAGAGTTTGTTTGCTTTTTGTTTCGTTTTGTTTTCTAAGACAGGATTTTCTGTGTATCCTTGGCTTCCCTGGAACTAGCTATGTGTACCAGGCTGGCCTAGAACTCACAGAGATCTGCCTGCCTCTCCCCCTGAAGTGCTGGACTTAAAGGTGTGCGCCACCACTGCCCTGCACACTGTAAGCACTCAGCAACTTCCCATTGCACGAACCATTAACTCATGGGTTAGTGTGGACCCAATACCCAGATTATGGTAAACTTTGATCTTTCGTCTCTGTAATGTCCCACTGATGAAACAAATGTAGAGCCTTTAGGCTTCCTCCTGGGTGGTGTTTGGTGACACTGAGCCCCCAAAACCTGAACCTGCTGGTCTTCTGCCATTGGGAACATGTTTTATGGCTGATGGAATCTGCCTGTTCCCTGAAGCGTCTACCTGCCATTTGTGATGACAGCATTTTCTGACGTCACTGATTTGCCTGCCCTAAGGAATCCTAGTGTCACAGCTCTACAAAGCACATCCCTCCAGCTGTCCCAGGCAACCTGTGCTGAATGAGGAAGGACAGCTAGCATTGACTGATCCCTCAGAGGGGCATGGAGGGCAGCAGGCAGGGCCATGGGGAGGACTGGGACCCCTCATCTGGGGCGTCCCTATTCACCAGCTCTGGCGGAATCCCTAGGAAATGGAGAACATCCTGACCTACAAACGGAGGAACATAGAGCACATGCTGAAGATGGAAGCTTCCCAGAAGTCCCCGAGGGTGTCCAGCCCAGAAGAGCTTTTGCAGGGGTAGGTGCTGACAGCCAGGGCAGGGCAGAGGTGGGCTGGGACCATTGTGCCCTGGTGGGCAACATTCCAAGTGAGGGAGAAGTTACAGCCTCCTCCTCCTGATTGTTCCTCCCTCTCCTCACAATATACTCCCCTCCACCTTTCACCCCCAGTTTGCCTCCTGCTGGGGTGTCACTCAGTGGACTTCTCAGAAGCCCCATGTTGTCACCACCCCTCTTTCCTCATGCTGCCTGTGGGGAGGGGCTCTTTCCTCTCCCCACGTTCACGCTCTATGGCACAGCTCTTCCCTCTGACTACCAGCCTTAGGATCCTCAACAATAAACCCACAGTTCTCTCCCACTCTCCTGATAGAGTTGTCAGGCAGCCTACACCCCAAAACAACCACCTGCCTCATGCCCATGTTGTCCTCTAAATTCTGCACTCATGGTCCAACTGGGATTGCCGTGGTCATATCTGTACTCACTGCGTCTGCAATATGTGTGGTAGGGACAGGGTTTCCCTTTTGTGTCTGTTCTCCAGAGGAAGGGACACACACAGAATAACAGGCAGATGCGCTGATGCTGAAATTCCCCACTGATTCTGAAGAACATGCGCATTGTTCATGGGTAGCCTCCCTTCCCTCCATCTCCTTTCTTCTGTCTTCCTGGAGGTCGAACCTAAGTCCTCCAGTACTTTACCCCTGATTCACATCCTTGGCCCTTATTTTCATTGTTTATTCATTTTAGAGAGATTTCGCTAATATTCCAGCTTGCCTTGAAATCACAGTGTAGCCATGACTGGCCTTGAATTCAAATCCTTCTGGAATTCAAAATGGGCGCAGTATCTCTTGCTGCCTGCTTTCCTTTCTGTCCGACCCCTGGGCTTGATCGAGGCTTGGTTCCTTTAGAGTCTTCCTGTCTCCCCCAGGCTCCTGAGTAACAACGCCCACCTGAGTAAAGAGAGTGGGGAGCTCCTGCTGCAGAGAGGAACCACGAAGGTGGACACAGGTAAGGACCGCCTGTCATTACTGAGGGAGAACATGGGAGGGCGCATGTGCCAAGCTGACACTTGGTGCCTGAGCTGCTTCATTGACTCCCCCATCGCCTCATACACAGTCCTGGAGAGCAGGGAAACTGAGGCTGCACATTGCCGAGGACCAGGTACAGTGTCACATAGGCATTGCAGAAGGCCGCACTCTGTGTGAAGGTTGGTAGGGTTTTGGACTAAAGTTGGTGACTGTCATGGCTGTGCCCTGCCGGGCCTATGTGGAGGAGGTTTGCAGAGGATGTGGAGATGCCGTGGCCCTGGCAGCCACTGACGACGTGAGAGTCTTCTGTGTTACTTCTTCCATGTATTTGTTAAATACCCTTACTAAGGGTCTGAGAGGTACAGCTCCCCCTCAAGACTGTGAGTGTGGCAGTGAGTCCCACTGTCCCTGTCTCCATGGGTGCAGACTCTGTAGGTGACCCAACTCCAGGGGGCACCCTTTACAAATGCCCTTTGTGGAAATGACATCTGGGAATGGGCAAGGGGGAGGCTGGGCAAAAAATGTAAATATTAGGAGAGAAAAAAGAAGACAAACAGGCTTTAGACAATTGTCAGTTACTGCAGCAGAATTATCTGAGAACTTCAAGAAGCAAGGGTTTGACTCCCAGTTGCAGGGGACTGCCCATCATGATGGGGAGGGCTTGGCGGCAGGAGCAGGAGGCAGTTGGTCACATTGTGTGTACAACGAGGAAGCAGAAAGAGGTGAATGCTGGCCCTCAGCTCACTCTTTTGTTCAGTCCCAGATGCCAGTTCACTGGATGGTGCTGCCCACAATCAGGGTAGACTGCCCCACTTCAGTCGATTCTAGAAACTCCCTCTGAGACATGCCAGAGGTTTGTTTCCATGGTGATTCTAAAGCCTGTCAAACAGACATTCCAGATTAACCATAGTAACAAACAACCACTGAGTAAATATGAGTGTCCTGGGGAGGGCTCAGAGCCGCTCTCGGGTGAGGTAAAGGCTTCTGAGCGGTGTTGTGATGAGACAGAAAGTACCCCAGATTGGGCACAAAGCCAGAGTCCCTGTGGGTGCTAGCATAACAACCATGGGACTCCCCCAGTTTTGTAAGGAAACAGACAAGGTCATTAGATTGTTGCTTTCACAGGCTGACAGGCTCAACTGAGGTTGTGAAAATCCAGTGCCATGGGGTTGGGCAACTTGTCAAATCCTGTTGGCCAAGAGGAAGACAGGAGGGAGTGATGGGCACTGCAGCTTCTGACCCTGGCAGAGACAAGGAACTCCTGTCCTGTGTGACTCTAATTCCAACTGCTGATTGAGGCCTCCTGGGCTGCACACTGTACCTGTAGGGAAGGATATAACACCAAGTGAGGGTCACAGGGAGCAGGCCTGGAGTGTTTGGGTACAGACTGCCATTCAGATCTATTGCTTTAGTCCTGAGCCTGTCTCCCTACCCTACAAACCCATAGGAAGGTTGAGGGTCTAGGCTTTTGTGCTTCACAAAGATGGCAAGTCAGGGTTCCCTGGACAGAAATGGGTTAATCCAGAAAAGGCATGGTCCCTGCCAGTCCAGGAATTACAACTGGGTCCCCGAGTTGCCTGAAATGTGGGCAGAGATGGTGAATGATCACAGAAAGGACATTGGGCATTGCTGAGTAGGTGAGCCTTGTGCTGGGGAGGAGGCAAGTGGTTGGAACTTTGTGGCGGGAGCACCCCTCTGTAGCAGAATTAACTTAGCAGGAGGTAAATCCAGATCCTGCTGGCTCTCTGGATACATACACTGTTTGGAAACATTATTCTCGGTCTAAACCCCCCAACCCATACACACATGTATGTGCACATTCTCTCTCTCTCTCTCTCTCTCTCTCTCTCTCTCTCTCTCTCTCTCTCTCTCTCTCTCTCTGTCATATGATCTGAGACTTGCAGGTGACGAAGAGGACTTAGGCGTCCACTTCCAGCCAGAGAGAGTTCCCAATAAAGCCAAGGCATGAGTCTAAAGCTGATTTAACCAGGAAGATGAACCATGATCAGGAGAGAGCCATGAGCTCAGCCTTCCTCATATGCCTGTCTAAACACAAGTGTTCCAACCCACAGTCCCAGCTATCAAACAGGTATGGTGGCCTCCTATTCAGAAACCCTAGCACTTGGGAGATTGAGCCAGGAAGACAGTGCTGTGAGGCCAGCCTGGGTTGTATAGTAAGACTCTATGTAACTCAAGCAAACAACAAAAGCAACACATCCTACTGGCTACAGGTGTTCTGCAAAGAGGGATAGCACAGCTCTGTCTAGGACCCCTGAGGACAAAGCAAGAGGCCCTACCAGTCTCTAGGCAGGGAAGCCCTGCCCGCCCCGCCAGGATGCTGAAATGCCTGTCATAAACCCGGCTGCATTCAGTCAAAAGCAGATCCATCTGTCTGGCTTGAACAGTTTCACAGAGACACTTGGCAAGGGAGCCGGTGAGAGACCTAATAACACAGTCACCCAGTACAGGCAGCAACAGGGCTCTGAGGGCCATGTCTGTAGTCAGAGACCTCTCTGCAGGTCAATGCTGGATCTGTCTGTGACTCTGGCGAGTCCCAGCAGAGATAGGGAGGACGGAGTAGAAGACTTCTGAGTTCCCTGATGTTGCAGATGGCAGGGTCTCCTAGGTGAGAAGTTGGAAGTTGTCACCACGGGCAGAATTAGCAGCTGGCAGTCTCTCTGGGGGGCTGTCTGTAAGTGTTCAAGGGTCAAGGCCTGTTTGATTTTTGTCTCTTTTTCAACGACATCTGTTTGCTTTTGCTTTTTAAAAAAATTTACTTATTATGAATACAGTGTTCTGCCTGCATGTATGCCTGCATGCTAGAATTGAGCACCAAATCTCATTATGGATGATTTTGAGCCGTGATGTGGTTGCTAGGACCCGAACTCAGGACCTCTGGAAGAGCAGCCAGTGCTCTTAACTGCTGAGCCATCTTTCCAGCTCACATTTGTTTGTTGTGTCTGTGTGTGTGTGTGTGTGTGTGTGTGTGTGTGTGTGTGTGTGTGCGCGCGCGCACATGTAGAAGCTGGAGGACAACTTTTGAGATTTGGTTCTCCCTATCCACTATGTGAATTCCTGGGATTGAACTTGGATCTTCAGACTTGGTGACAAGTGCCCTTACCCACTGAACCATCTTAATGGTCCCAGCAGACTCTTTGTTTTGTTTTGTTTTTGTTTTTTTACAAACAAAATCCACAGAGAATAGACCTAGGACCTACTTTCCATTCTCCATGCTCTGGGGCATGTCCAGGGCTTTGCTTTCTAGAAAAAAAGCCCTTCTTGCACCTTCTCAGGGCTACCAGGATGCCAAGCGGGTAAAGCTGGCCAGGAGGTCACATGCTGCTTGTGTGGGGCCCACCTCTCATCCAGACACATATCCCCTCCTGCTGGGAGCTCGCGGCTCTCCTCCACCCAGCTAGCTAACACGTGTCTTAGAATCAGACACTTTGTGTAAGGCAATCTGACGCTGCCTAACCTCTAGGTCTGAGCAATGCAGAGGGGTGAGACCCAGCCCCTGCCATCAGGAAGCTCCCTGTCCAGTGGGGATTGGACAGAAAAGCAGCAAGTGATGATTCAACCTGCTGAGTGGCAGTTGTGCTGAGGGGACAGGGGGTGAATGGGGTTAGGCCTAAAGGGAGAGAAAACAGCATGTGTGATGAGAGTCCCCTTGCTCTCTTAAGGGTTACTCTAACACAAAGACTTACATGTGTGTGGTGTGTGTTTCTGTGCATTTCTGTTGAGGCCACAGGTTGACGTCTGTGTCTTCCTCAATTCCTCACCACATTTTAAAGAAGTTGTATGATATCAGAAGGCAGAGGCAGGCAGATCTCTGTGTGTCTGAGGCCAGCCTGCTCTACAGAGCTAGTTCTAGGACAGCCAGTGTTGTTACATACAGAAACATTGTCTTAAAAAATGAGAATAAAACATCAAAACCAGGTAACTTAATAAAAGTGCAAGGTTTGGTGCATAGTTCATTGGTAGAGTGCTTCCTCAGCTTGCAGAGGTCCTGGGTTCCAACCACAGCACTGCACAAAAAGACAGAAAATTTAGGTGACGGCTATGGAGGATGGAAGCCCCGAGTGCAGTGTGGGCATCTACCCCGCCTATGCCCACTCCATGGCTTTATCTCAGTTTTAAGTATATCCAGTGTTGCAGACATAGAATTGCTTTCACTCCTCTCTAGACTTCGCCTGGAGTGGTTTCTCTTCTTGAGTGCAGAATTGTGGCATTAAAATCTGATATGTGTCTTTTTTATGCATTCTGCAATGTGAATCATTTACTTGTTTGATTCTAAACTGTATTTGTTTGAAAGTTTGAAGATTGGGGACTTAGCCAATTTGCAAGTGTTTGGATCTGACTTCACCTTTCTTTGGTGATTGTGCATGAGGGAGCTCAGCAGACTACTTGTAGGCAGCCCTCCAACTAACCTTGTTGAAGCAGGGCCCCCAGAATTGGCTTTTCCATTCCCTGCCAGCTCCTGAAAACTTCCAAGGCTTGTGAGTTACTACACGGCAGCAGAGGCTGCTCTGCCCACCCCCACACTCCTACGGACATAATGATTTCTCCAGGAATCATTAACATGGCCCAGGAGGGCATGGCTACACCCTTCTAGATGGCTAAAGTTGTCAGTCATCCATGTCAGGAACCAAATGTGGGAAGGAATGCCATGGTTCTCGATTACTCTCTGTTCCTAAGGCAATGAACAGTTTCTTTCTCTGCGATGGGAGTTGGAGCCTAGAGTGGTGCGCATGCCTTAAATCTCAGCAACTAGAGACAGAGGCAGGCAACTCTCTTTGAGTTGAGGCCAGCCTGGTCTACATAGTGAGTTCTGGGCCATGGAGGGCCACACAGTGAGATCCTGTTTAACAAGAAAGACTGGAAAGGAAAGAGAGACCCGTGTTGTCTCCATCCTCATCCTTCCCATCTTTTGGGGCCCAGATGTCCAGATGCGGTGGACATCTTGACCAAGCTCTGCTCTTGAGGAATCCCAGAACGGAAGTTCAGGGCTGGCTGACATCAGGGTAGCTTTCACCAGACCAGATAGCAGACATGAGCCCTCTGTGGAAAGACTGGGACTTCTGAGGAAGCCAGGTGAGTCCCTTCCTGTATCAGGTGACCCTGAAACCACCATGCTTTGTGCTTTCCCCAGGTCTGGTGCTGAACAGGGACCGGAGGATCTCTCTGGTAAGTGCCACTGTCTTCCAGCTTCCCTCACAGAATGCCTGTGGTCTCTTCTTTAAAAGTAGTTTTAGAATTATATGCATACTTTGGCTGCTGGGTCGTATTAAATACACTGTCATGTGTAACCATCACCAACACTGATAGCCCAACCTTTGTCATCCTCAGTAAACACTGAATCCATTAAAACACTAAGTTCTCATCCATCTCGCCAGCAACCCCTAACCAGTGTTTGCCCTTCTGGGCTTGGGTTCTCCTCAGCATCATGCTGTCCGGATTCTTTCATGGGAAACGCACATCCATGTTCATACTTGTGAGACTGAATCTTAACTGTTTCGTTCTGGAGACTTTAATCCCAGAATGTGTGGGCAAAGCAGCTTGCGCGCATTCTGTCTCTTTTTGTGTGTGTCAGTTTAAGGGCAGGACAACTCATGGGAGTCTCTCCTTCCTCCATGAGTGTCAGGGACCAAACTCAGCTTGACAGCCAGTGTGTCTATCCACTGCGCCATCTAACTGGCCCACAGCACATTTTCTATGTCCATTCCTCTGCTGACAGACATTGGGGTTGAGGTTTTGGCAATTAAGAGCAATGCTACTGTAACATGGGGGACAAATGTTTGAGACCTGGCTTCCGGTTCTTGGCTTTGCCAGAAGAGACAGCGGGAGCCCGCAATGACTCGTGACTAATCTTTGGAGAAGGCGCTAAACTGCTGTCCACAGAGGCTACACTATTTTATGTTCCCACCAACGATGCACAAGGGTTTTGACTTCATCCCCAATCTCTAACACATATGCAGGTTGGAGGGGTGCTGGGTATTGAACCCTAGGACGTGTATAGGCTAGGCAAGTGTTATACAGTGAGCTACATCCCCAGATCTTTCTCCCAGTTATGTCTTTATACATGTGTACATACATTGACAGACTCTCTTCCCAAGTGTCTTTTCATCCATGCGCATGGACACAGACACAGACCCTTGTCTCAGGACTTTGCATCCTTTCCACATTCTCTTGCTGAAGTCTCTCACAGTTAAAGAAGCCAGTTGTGGGGCTAGAGAACAGAGGTGGGCTCCCCTGGAGGAGGACCCCAGAAGTCTGGGGCACAGCAGGGCACATCGACCTGGGTCCAGGTCTCACACCTTGTGTCTATGCAGAATGTTTAAGCTGGTAGTTCATTTGACTTGGCTGTCCCCTGATCCTAGCCTGTATATCACCCCTGCCCTGCGTGTGTCCTAGTGTCCGTCAGTAGCTGCACGGGTTTGGAGGCCTCCTTGTGCCCTGCAGCACAGGTGTATTAAATGCAAGGACAGAGCAGTGAGTGCCGGCTGGAGACACAGGTACAGTGGACACAACTCTGTTGTGGTCCAAACACACTGTCAAATGGAAGCAGTATCCTGAAGGGAATGAGCTCTGTGTGACCAGAGCCCAGAGTCCACAGCTGGACTGTGTACCGGGAGGGGTCTGCGGGGGGCTCCTCAGTCCTCAATAGGTCCACAAGTCACCTCCAGTCAACAGCTATACCTGACTGAAAAGGGTTCTGTGAGTGGAGTCTACATTCACTGAGGGGAGAATGGATATGGGGGATGGGAGACAGAACTTTGGCAGATGGAAGCTAAGAAGCCTTGATTAGTAAGGGACGTGGTGGACACTGGCCTCCTGGGGAGGGTGACCCTGCTGACCTCACTGGAACCCAGCTGCCCTGAAATAAGGACTCTGACTGCAGGTGGACATGGAACATCATGGTAAGGATTCACCCCGGTTTTGTTTCTGCAGCCAGAGAACGTCTTTGACTTTGTCAGCAAGGAGATGTGTGTCCAGTTCATCAGCAGCCTGCAGGCCGATGTGCTGCTGATCAAGTGAGTGTAGACCCAGTGCCCTTGACAGACCCAGGAATCAGGAACCTGAGGGAGCCTGGCACAAGGTGTCCAGTTCCCCAGGTGACACCACACACGACTGTCCACTCAGGCTTTCTCAGGAACCATCTTTGTCAGCAGGTGCCGGGAGGGGAAGGCCAAGGAAGCAGCAGCCTGGGAGCAGAGGGCAGGGGTGAGGACGGCGGCATAGACCGGCAGGTCTCTGGGGAAACCTGACGTGGGCTGTGCTTATGATTCCACTTCCCATGCTCAGAAACCAGAATGCACGTCACAGACACGGCACTGGAATCGGGGGACCTGGAGTCCCGCTCTGTTAGTCCAGGTCGTCCTGTTTGCGTGCACAGCTTCAGGAAGGAGGCACCTGGAGCGATGTGGAGGGGACACACCCCTAACCAGATCCCCAGATTAACCCTGATGACCAGGGGGTAGCAGACATCCAGCATTGTCTTTACATTTGGGAATTTTGAATTAGAAACTTTTCCTGGTTTAGCTACTCATAGTTCGTCTAGCCCGATCCTTTCCTAGGTGCTTTGTGGTGACAGCGACAGCCATTCAGGGGACATTTGACACGAAGGCTTGAATTGGAGCTAGGATGACTGGAGGCTCAATACTTACTTTATAGTTAAAATTTCAACTCCTTATGGGGTTGTAGGAATGTTAACACTGTTATAAATTAAGGTGAATTTGAATTAAAAAACAAGGAACTGCCTGGGCATGGTGGCTCACACTTGCAATTCAGGACTAGGGAGGGCATGGCTCGGCTGTGACAAGCCTGAGGCCAGCCTAGGCTACAGTGTGCTTCAAACACGGAGGGGAATGTTGCGTGATCTCTACATTATACCTCAGTAGGTTCTATTTTAAAGAAAAGCCTGGCCTTGAGAGCCAGTTCAAATCTCAGCCCACCTTTCAGTGGTCCCCACTTCCGCGGTACAGAAAGCTGCACCCCAGCAGGCACTCAGCTCGTGCTAGCCCTGCTACCAGCTCTAAGAGGAACCTGGTACTAAATGACTGGACCCCGGGATCAGTCTAGGATCAAAGGGACATAGCTGAAGGAAAATCAGAATCAGTCTAGGCTTGGGCTCTTCAGGTCCTGAAACACACACAGGGCAGAGGGCTCCGTTAAGACTCAGACATGAGACACCCCAACTTCTTGCTGCCCAGAGCAACACAGGGGTACTTTGAAGTGAGACGAGAGAATGACGACAAGAAGGAGCCACTGCTCTTCATGCTGGACACGCTAAGAGTCATCCTACAGGAGGTAAGGCATGTGGCCCGGGTAGGTGACAAGTTGGACATGTCTGTTCTGAACCCCACCTCAAAGAATCAATGGCTTCATATTTCCTGAGACGGTGCCTCATCCCTCCATGGCCAGGCCCCAGAAATCTGGGACACATAGAGTTCAGGACCCTAACCCCTGGCCACGCTTACTCGTGGGGTGCACTTCTTAGAAGCAGCCCTGTGCTTGCCTCCACTGCTCCTGGAACCAGCACATTGGCAAGTGTGATGGCTACAGGGCACGAGGAGACCCGTGGTAGATCCAGCAGCCTGTGTAGGACCTGGCCCTCCCTGGTCATCATGCATTTAGAATCCCCGAGGCCTGGAACCTCTACACACAGCCATGTGCCACCCCAAAGGGCATCTGCTATTCAGGCTTCTGTGCAGTGGGAGCTGTCTTGACACCTGCCTTGCACAGAGTGCTTCATCTCTATCAGAACTGGCAGAAGTGACCCTGACTGTGAATGCCCAGATTAGCACTGTAGCCTCACAGTTCAGATGCCTACATTACTGGAACAGCCCCCAAGTCCCCAGGCTGCTGGTAATAGAGGTTGCCTCTGACCCCCTTGGAGACACGCAGCTGTGGAAGTCTCCTGCGTGAGCAGCATCTCACCTCCTGCCCCTTTCTCCAGCAGTTCCAGTATGTGGAAGTCCCAGGCAATCACTATGTCCACATGAATGAGCCCCACCTTGTGGCTGGATTCATCAGCTCTTTCCTACAGAGCCAACCCAGGACCTCTTCCAGGCTGTAGCTCTGGCCTTGGAGCTGTTGACACTGTCTACCTAGCACCCTCTCCCACAAAATAGGTGGGGTGGGTCTCACTGTGCTCGAGACCAAGAGAGGCGGCAGAGAAGACAGGTGGCAGAGCTAGAAGCAAGGGGAAATAGAAGAAGATTCTAACCTTTAATACGTGACTTCAGGAAGGGGACAGGTGATCTGGGGCTTGCGGTTGGTGAGCTGTACTAAGCTGGTGTCGCTGAGGGAGCAGGGCTGCGGTTGGGTCTCTGGTGCTTGTGTTTATCACCAGTCTCTGTGGAAATAAAATCTTCCTCCCTCTTTCCTGCCCTCCAAATGGCTCTGTTGCCAGCAGGGATTCATGGAGGGTAACAGGTTCAGAGCAGAGAGCAGTCACATTTCCCAGGAGTGTCCTTACAGGCCCGAAGAGGCAGGGGCAGCTCCTCAAGACCAAATCCTCCTCTTGTCCTGATTTCCAGCCTGCGTGGGTGTAGAGGCGGAGCTGTGGGAGGCAGCAGCTTCTTCTGTGGGAGACCTGGCATCTGCTCCCCTAAGCACGGTCCCCGAGGCAGCAGGCCTGTCGGTCTTTGTGTTCCCCACACCCAGAACAGCTCAGTAGGGTCGGAATTTGCGTTGGGCACGCATCAGTTCAATCCTCTGCTTGTCCTCCTCGAACTTCTTGCGCAGTTGTGCTAGGTCTGGGGGTGTGAAGGGAACAGGACGGGTCACAGAGTACCTGTGCAGGACCTGCCAGCTACCCCACTAAAGGGACCTCCTCACCCTCATGTCCCAGGGCGGCTCTGCTCTCTCCCTCACCCTCCCCATACCCCTTCCATCCTGACTACACGGTCAAGGTCAGGCGCCTGCAAGGAATCAGAACTGGACGCTGACTACTGCCACTCTGGGGGCTAGGCTGAGGTGGGAGATGATGGTGTATGATATTCTGAGTAGACAATGTATCAGGGGAAGAGAGGCCCAGAGAAAGCAGGACTCCTAACCCCTCTGTTCCCCACGAAGAAGCAGTCCCAGGGGTCCCTTTCCCTAGATGAGGCCTTGCAGTAGGGTGCTCCAGAATTCAGTGTGTAAACGGTCACCAAGTGACCCAAGTTAGAGGTGGCACCTGCCGCTGTCAGGAGGGACGGTCAACAGGGGCTGCTCAGGTGAAGGTGCGGTCTGGGGCCTAGGACCAGGAGCATGTGGGAAAGACAGTGCAGCAGGTGTCAGTGCCAAAAGGTGGGGTCTGAAGGCAGAGGTTGAGCCCCCACCCCATGCTCAGGAGAGGACCCAGAACTGTCCTGAGAGCAGGATGCCTACCGACAGCAGGAAGAGCAGGTCCTCCCATAAGAAACACTTGGATAGGAGCCCAAGTCCCTCATGTGCCCCATCCCTCATTCCCTCAGCACTCTGTAGTCAGACTGGCTGGGCTCCTGGGCAAATACTATTTATATCAGAGGAGCAGTAGGGGCATTGCACACAGAGACTCTAACCCTGAGCCTCTATCAGATGTGCCTCAAGCCACCCTGTTTCTTGCCCAAGGCCTGTGGGGTCCCTCAGGTGTTCCTTACGCTCCATCTTGGTCTCTCGGTGCTGCCAGGCGTAGAAGTTGAGCAGCTCCTTGCGGGCACGCTTCCTTTTCTCCTTCTCAAGAACGCGCAGGCTGGCCGCTTCTGTTCTAGGGAGCACAGGCCTACGGCCCCGGCGGGTCACCTTCACCCAGCCCTCCTCATCAGGGACTCCTTCTTCCTCCTTGGCCTTAGTTTCCTCCTGTGTGGAAGAGGATGTTGAAGGGCAGGGCTGTGCAGCAGCAGCATGCCTGACTGGCTAGGGGCCCACTGCTGCCTCCTGCGGTAAAGTACCTTGAGCATCAGTGTCTCCTGGCCTCAATAAATGTCGATCAGACATATCAACGACACTACCCTCACCTACTGACCCTTTAGAGTCCATGTCACCCAGTCAGATGGCCCAGGTTTCCACAAGCAAAAATGGAAGCCTGCACTCCCTCTGGTAACCAAGGACAGGCACCACACGACAACATACAATACTTGTGGTACCACCTTCCCACGGCTACAGCGTTGATACCTGGGGACCTGCTGGAGCCCCTACCTCAGCTATCTTCTTGTCGTAGGCGTCCATGAAAGTGTCTACTTCGACCCTCAGGGCCTCAGGGTCGAGCACTGAATCTTCGTAGTCACTGATCCACTCTGAGGGAGAAGGGAGCATGTGTGAAGCGTGTGCTGCTGGGCAGGTTGAAAGACCCTGGGGACCAGAGCTCTTAAGAGCATGGTTGCTCTTACAGAAGACCCAGGTTCAGTTCCAAGCTCCAACATGGTGGCTTCTAACCACCCATAACTCCAATTCCAGAGATGTACCCTCTTCTGACTTCCTTGGATACAAAACATACATGTGGTATTCAAACACACAAAAGTAAGATGTTTAAAAATTAAAGAAAAAAAGAAAAAGAGCAGACTCTAAAAGGCCTTCATTTGTCTCCTCCAAAACCTCTACTGGTGCAGCCTGGCTCCTGGGCTTTGTAGTCCGGAGGGGGAAAAACAGCAGCTGCCTCCTGAAAACAGCCAGCAGGCATCTCCTTCCACAGAGGGCACTAGTTCTCATGCCATGGCATAAAAGCACCGCAATGAGACAGGGAAGGCAGGGGCACACTGATGGAAGCTATTAGCCTCCACAGTCACTCTGGGGCATTCCAAACCTCCATTTGAAGCTGTTCCCTAGTCTTCTCTCAGCCAGGCCATGCCAGCAGCTCTGCACAGTGAATTATTCATTTTTAAAGATTTATTATGTATACAGTGCTCTGTCTGTATGTTTGCCTGCAGGGCAGAAGAGGGCACCAGGTGTCATTAAGAATGGTTGTGAGGGGCTGGAGAGATGGCTCAGAGGTTAAGAGAATTGCCTGTTCTTCCAAAGGTCCTGAGTTCAATTCCCAGCAACCACATAATGGCTCACAACCATCTGTAATAAGGTCTGGTGTCCTCTTCTGGCCTGCAGGCATATACACAGACAGAATATTGTATACATAATAATAATAAAAAAAAAGGAATGGTTGTGAACCACCATGTGTTTGGTGGAAAATGAACTCTAGAACAGCCAGTGCTCTTAACCTGCTGAGCCAGGTCTACAGCCCATGAGCACTGATTTGATGATGCTTTGCTGTCTGGGTTTGTGCTCTTAACTTATGTAAATGGCTGGCCATATACATAATACACTCATTTGAAACCATAACTACAGCTATCATAGAATGTCCTGTTCTCCAAGTCAGACAGAATGCAGAAGTGACTGACTCAGAGTCGATATTCACGCTTCACCCAGATATGGCCAGCAAGCTGGGATCCTTTAGCAGAGGCACCTGGGGTCAAGGTTCAGGTGCTAGGAAGGTTCTAGTAGCAACAGGCCTGACCCTTACCTGGTGCCAAAGGCTCAGGCTATGTCCTGATATGTCTCAGACACAGCCCTGATAGTTGAGGTCCCTTGGGAAGAGGGAGCCCCAGCTTGTGGCATTCACAGATGCTGGCCCCATTAAGCGTCCCTCACCAACCCAAGCCTGGGGGAGGAAGCACTGGACACTGCCAGCGGTACTGACTATGAATCCCGCTCTTCACGGGGTGGCTCTCTGTAGAAACCAGCAATGGGCCCTTCAGATTCAAGGCAGCTGACACTCCACTTGGCTTCTGGAACACCACATAAGCTACCTGAAAGCCCTGGGGGGAGAGAGAGAGAGAGAGAGAGAGATCTGCGTGGAGCCTTTCCACTGGTGACACAAGGTCCCCATACCTGCCCTGGACCGGGGGAGATGGTGCCAGGCTGCTTTATGTATCATCCCAGAGTCTGGGTGAGGGGCAGCCATGCTCCTTGCTAGCCAACCGCTGCTGGGACACCCGTGGGCTCAGTGAAAAGCAGGCTCATCCCAGGCTAGGGCGCGTCATGAACAGACAAGGCACAAACTCAGGGTCAGACCCCCTTGTACCTCACGGAGACATGAGGGAACCTGAGGAGAGGGGAGAGGAGCAGGGCTCCTGGAGCCAGGGCCCCAGTCTTGAGAAGGAAGCTACGGAAGTGGAAAACGTCCTCTGGGAGACTGCAGAGCAGACAGGGAAACAGGAAGTCCAGGAATGTGGCCCACCTGAGAGAATCAGAGCCCATCACCTGACAACCGCCTAGAGCACACACTGCAGAGACTACCCAGAGCCACAGAGTGGTCTGTCTGAGAGTCCACTGCTGAGCCCACCCAGGCCCCACCCACCTGCCCCCCTCAGTGGAACCTGGCGGTACTGGGCAGCCTACCGGAACTGGCTTGGGGTGAAAAAACTTAGAAGTTGGCTCCTTAGGGCTCTCGGCAAGGTCAGGCTTCTCTTGCAACTCCACTGTCTTGATGGCGCCACAGGAGGCCAGGAGTCGGGACAGGCACTCCTGCCATGGTCAGAGGGGAGCAGAGCATGAACACCCACGGCTCCTCAGGGTCTCCGGGCACCCACAATAGCCCAGAACGACTCGGAGCCCAGGTTGACGAAACCCAGGGGGCCTGAGTGCCCGACCCTGAGTAGCTCCCAAGACAACATGGAGGCAGATCTTTCTAGCCTGCCATGGCAGATGAGGATTTCCAATGTCACTGACTTCAGAGGACAACTGATTAAGCTTTACCACTAAGTCTGAGAGAATCAGTGCTGGTGTTGGGCTCGGCATGGTGGTCAGCTTTGGCAGGAAAATACGAGGGGACTTTTTAGTTTGTGCTAATTACACATAGGGGTGGTCAGCTTTCGATAGGCAGCCACTGTACAGCCCAGACCTTCTCTCCAACCTGTTGTCCAGACTGGCCTTGAACTCACTTTGTAGTCAAAATGGGCCTTGAAGTTCTGATCCTCTAGTCTCCAAATCTGATTTCTGTGGTGCTGAGGACTGATCCCAGGGTTTCAGGAATGCTGGGCCAGCAGCCCATCACCGATCTACCTCCCGAGCTCCGGCGTTTCTCTTCTCAAAAAAAAGGAATCTGTCCTACCAGGCACGAGACCTGAAATCCCTGCACTCAGGGTGGGTGCATCAATTTAACAATTTTAAAAATGTTTTAAGCCTAGCAGTGGTGGCGCGCGCCTTTAATCCCAGGAGGCAGGGGCAGGCGGAGTTCGAGGTCAGCCTGGGCTACAAGAGCTAGTTCCAGGACAGGCTCCAAAACTACAGAGAAGCTGTGTCTCGAAAAACAAAATACAAACAAACAAACAAACAAAAAGTTTTAAATTTCATTTGTTTGTGTTCACACACAGGTACAAGTGTATTTCACATTACAAGTGTGGAGGTCAGAGGACAACTTTAGCTGGATGGTGGCGCCGTATGCCTTTAATCCTTGCTCTCAGGGGACAAAGGCAGGCGGATATATGAGTTTGAGCCCAGCCTGGTCTACAGAGCAACTTCCAGGATAGATCTAAAGCTATACAGAGAAAACCTGTCTCAAATAAACAAACAAAAACCAAAAAAAACAAAAAAAAAACAAAAAAAAACCACCACCACCAACAACAAAAATTTTGGAGGAGTCAGTTTTCTCCTTCTACTATGTGGGTCCCGGAGTTCTAACTCAGGCCATGGGGCATGGTGGCAAGTGCCTTTACTCACTGGACTATCTCACCAGTCCTCAACCTCCTTTTTAAGCTGAGTGTGGTGACACACGCCTTGGGAGCAGGAGTTCAAGGTCAGCGTCAACTAAGCGACAAGTACGAACCCTGCTCAGGCTACAAGAAACCCTATCTGACACGTAACAAAATAAAAAAGTAAATAACTGTAATTGTTTCTGCAAATAATCAGAAAGTATGTTTGGACAGAACTGTAGCTGATTTTTGTTAGTTTATTTATTTTTTGAAATAGGGTTTCTCTGTGTAATAGTCCTAGCTGTTCTGGAAGTAACTCTTCTAGACCAGGCTAGCTAGTCTCAAACTCAGAAACTGCCTGCTTCTGCCTCCAGGGTGCTGGGGAATTAAAGGAGTGCACCCCCCTCCCAACACCCCTCTTCACTACCACCATCCCCCACTCCCCCCCCCACCCCCCCACCCCCTGCAGCCCAGGCCAGCCCAGCCCAGACTTTCTTTGAAACAAAAAAAAGAATGAAGTTGGGCGGGGTGGCACAAGCCTTTAATCCCAGCACTTGGGAGGCAGATTCAGGACAAGCTCCAAAGCTAGAGAAACCCTGTCTTGAGAAACCAAAAAGAAAAAAAGAAAAAAATAAGAAAGGAGGGAGGGAGGAAGTAAGGGAGGATGGAAGGAAAGAAGGAAAAACTAACCAGTAACAAAAAAATCGCTGGAAGGACAATTAATTTCGACCAGGTGTGACAGGGAGTAGTGGGTGGTGGAGGACAGCAAGTCTGAGGTCAGCCTGGACTATCTAGTGAGTTCCAGGACAGCCTCCAGGAGAGTGAGGCTCTGTTTGGACAGGGTTAATTTTATTTTTAAAAAGCCATGTTCTTATTCTGAGAGGCCCGGTTTTCCACATCCTCCAATGGGGGTTTGCAGGCATTTCCCTCTGACCGCCAGAATTTTGTAGGGCCCATGACAAGCCCCCATTCAGAACCCACTGGTCCCCTGACAGACGCCTACCTTTGTGCAGTACGGGGGCACATTGAGGATAAAAAGGGTCCTATTGGCAGGCCACGTGGACTGGGTGTCTTGGCGAACTCTGTGCTGTCTCACGTACAGGTAATGAGAAGCCTGCTGCTTTTCTGAGAACTTGACTGGAACAGCTACAAGTGCAAGAGAGAGTTCGGGGTACCCTGAGTTGAGGCCAGCGGCCCTGTCACTCAAGTTCCTTTCTCTGTGTCCCATTCCAGCTCCACCGGCCTGTCTGTTTGTCCATTCCACCCCCGGGAGCCAGGGACGTTTTCCTTGGGGTCAGGAAAACAGCAGCGGCCACCACACTCAGAAAGCGCTTGTTGAAGAAGCAGACACGAGCAGGTCAGCGATGACAAACTCCAGCGGCTGAAGCTCGGCGCTGGGCGCGACCTGGAGGAAGAGCTCCCAAGGCCTCTCTGAGCAAAGCCCGCGGAGTCAGCGGCCAGAGCCGGAGCGGCGGGCTCCTGCGTCCCGACAACTGACGAGCTGCTGTGGTCTCCGCCACCCGCAGGCCACCTCCCTGCGAAAAGGTCAGTCCCTGGCCCTCAGCTGCTCACCTGAATAACCCGGTGGGCCAGGTATGCTCCCCTCGTGGCCGCCCGCTCGGGCTTTCTTCTTGCGGGCTACCATCTTGCGTACCCGGGAGCGCAAGGAAGGATGGGAGTTGTAGTTCTGCTTCCCGGCGCGGCTGTGTCTCCATGACGACGACCCCACGTGGGGCTCCGCCTTCTCTGCCTATGCCCGCCTCCCGGATTTTACCCAGCCCTAAAGTATTCCTCTTCCTCGTCAAATTTGGGGGCGGGGAAGTGGTTGCAGGCTTAGATGGGGGCCATAAGGGGGGCGTGGGGGAGTGTGAAACGAAGGTTTGGAGGTTAAGAGCAGTTGCGTCTCTTCCAGAGGATCCGGGTTCACTCACTTCTGATCACTCCAATTGTCTGTAATGCCAGTTTTAGGGAAATCTGAAGTCCTCTTCTGGCTTCTGTGGGCACAGTAAATACGTGGTGTAGACAAACATGGAGATAAAACTGTAATAACACAATAAATACATAAATCTTTAAAATAAATATTAGGCAGTTGAATCACGGTGCAACTGAGCAGCCACTGTGCGATTCTGAGTAGAGGAGAAATGCATAAACAGTCTCTCCTTGGTAGTTCATTCAACTGTGAGAGGGCAAGGGGTGAGCAGCTTTGGGCTGAGAGACTGTAAGCAAGGAGCCATGGCAGAGGTGAAAGACACTTGCGGCCCAGCCTGACATCCTGATACATCCTTGGAAGGGGAGAACTGACTCCTACCAGTTACCTTCTGACCTCCACATGCACTCCATAGCACATTTCCGCTCTGTTAAGAATTTTTTTTCTTTGTTTTTTTCAAGACAGCATGTTAAGTTGGGAGCATAGACCCCAGCACTCGCATCTATCCCAGGCCTGAGAATTGTATTGGTCTGGACTCCAAATCCCAGGATGTTACTGGCTGTAACACAGGTTTAAATTAATTAGAGTCTATTACAATACCCAAACTGTGTCTCAGTTGCCAATGACTCACAAGAGCCAGCAAATCTCCCATGGACATCAACCCCAGGATGGCAGAGGTGGTGGAATTGACAAAGTTTTAAAATTTTCTCACTGAAACACGTGGTCCCCTTTCCTTCCTCCTGGTGGTCGCATTGGCGGCCCCCAGGTTCCCCCTCGGGACCACCCGAGAGCACAGGAATCCCATTAAACCTGGACATTTCTTAATTTGGCTTGTTTTGATTTGGCTTGATTGGGAATTTGCGTCAGCAGAGAGCTCGCATTAGAAAAAATTCCTAACACAGTGCTTCTCTGTAGCTTTGGAGCCTATCCTGGAACTCACTTGGTAGACCAGGCTGGCCTTGAACTCATGGAGATTCGCCTATCTCTGCCTCTCGAGTGTTGGGATTAAAGGCCTGAACTACCACTGCCCGGCTTCATGACGGCTGTTAAATTTTTCTCTGGCCTGGTAAACCTCTCTGCCAACACAATAATCCAAATCAGACCAAATTAAACCAAATTAGAAGCCCAGGATTAATGGATGCCAGCACTCCCAGATGGCCCCCAGGGAAACCACAGAGAAGAAAGAGAACGGGGAAGACCATGTGTTCGTCCCTTGGGGGGGGGGGGCAGTTTAAGTAGCCTATGGAAGTGGTCTTGACTCTCCCTGAGGGAGCAGTCACTATTTGGCGGGCTTTCTTGGAGGTGGAGTCTGGACTGAGGCAACTCCCAGGGGAGGGGGCTTGAAATGGAGAGGGGCTGAGGTGAGGCTTCTGACCAAACATTCCAGACTCCCTGTATATATGGATGCTAGGGGGCTGGGATGAAGCCACCAACCAAACATTCCAGACTCTTTGAATAAAGGGCTGCCAGGGAGCTGAGGTGAAGCCCCTCAACCAAACAATGGCTACTTTAATATTAAAGTTGGGAGCTGTGCCACATGTGTTAATCCCCATTATCAGACTGTGGATGGAGGATTAGATTATTATGTCCAAGGCCAGTCAGTCTTGGCTAGATAGTGACATTGTAAAACCCTGTTAAAAAATAAACAGTGAGAAAATTTAAAAAAACCTTGTCAATTCCACCACCTCTGCCACCCTAGGGTTGATGTCCATGGGTTCTTGTGAGTCACTGGCAACTGAGACACAGACATTTTGGGTATTGTAATAGACTAATTAATTTAAACCTGTGTTATAGCCAGTCTGCTGCCTTTACTTTGTCTCCCCCACCTCACCCCAAATCTCGATTCATTTACATTCAGGTTGAAAGCCTTGAGTCCCATTTTCCTCTATAACATATTCAGGGTTGTTTAGGAGGAGGAAGAGCAGTAGGACTAAGTACTATTCTATCCTATCCTTATCAGTGAATAAGTAGTTATACTTTTTTGATGCCAGAGCTCACCCAAACAGTGAAGTAGTCCTTCAAGTTTAATTTCTTCAGAGCAAGACACCAGCTCCTTGTTCCCTATGAACAAATGCCTGTCTGTCTATACTCGAGAAAACAGGGCTTGTAGCTAGCGTGCTGCCTAGTTTTATGTCAGCTTGCCACAAGCTAGTTATCTGAAAAGAGGGCACCTCCTCTGAGAAAATGCCTCCAGAAGATCCAACTAAATCCCAGCACTTGGGAGCAGAGTCAGGTGGATCTCTGAATTCAAGGTCAGCCTGGTCTACAGAGAGAGTTCCAATATACATAGGGCTACCCTGAAAAGCCAATAAATAAGTTTGCAAAGTTTAAAAACAAAACAAAACAAAAAAACAAAACAAAGAAAGGCCAGGCAGTAATGGCACACGCCTTTAATTCCAGCACTCGGGAGGTAGAGGCAGGCGGATCTCTGAGTTTGAGTCCATCCTGGTCTACAGAGCTCCAGGACAGCCAGAGCTGCACACAGAGAAACCCTGTCTCTAAAAAACAAAACAAAATTATAGAAATGCTCACTTTCTGGCTTAAGTCCACTAAAGTTACGGATGGTTTAAATGAGAAACATCCCCCTAGGTGTTAGAATTCAGGCATTATGGGGGCCCCTGTCACCTGGCAAGATGAACCCAGGCAGTATCCTAGTCATTCCAGGGTTCTATGGCTGCTGTGTGTGCACAAGTGCAAAAAGTCCCTTAAAGAGATAAGCCCTCCCATTCCAGCTGTCTTTCCTGCTACACTTCTGCGGGTGGGGAGGTAGGGCAGGCAGGATTTTTCCTCTCCCTTCCCTTCCCCCCAATAAAACTTCCCATTTAAGCTCTATCTGCCCGACCATGTTTGTCCCTTAGCCATCATGGGGCCACCTGCCAGGCTCCCTCTCACCACTAGTTCATGTATTTGGTGCTGTATAGGAAAGCTAATGGGCCTTTTAGGAGACAGGCACTTGCCTGAGGAAGTACACAGGGGATGCAAGTTTGAGGGCTTGGTCTCACCATGGCCTGCTCTGTTTCCTGCATGGATGAAAATGTCATTGGCCTGCTCTTTTTTTTTTTTTTTTTTTTTTTTTTTTGGTCACAGCAGACTCTACTCTATCCCCCAGGATCTGTAAGGCAAAAATCAACCCTTTCTTCCTTTTGTGAGCATGCTTTTTCAACAGAAAACAATGTAACCCAGCAGGAGTTGCTGCTGCTCTAATACATCTGACCATGTGGTGTTTATGTGTTTGGGACTAATTTTGTGGGAATTTGGATTCTAGGCAGAAAAAACTGCTTAATATTGGAAGCAGAGCTCAATGGGACATTCTGGAGGGAACTTGGAAGATAATACTCAAGAGAAATGTGGACAGCAGAGGCCTGGCTTTTGAGGTTTTTTTTTGGGGGGGGGGGGAGCTGGGTGGGAAGACTCTTAACCAAAAACAGGGCTATGGGCCGGTCATACAATATTTTGGCAAAACTGCTTACATCCTGTCCACATCCTGAGAATTTATCTGAGGCTGAATTTTGAAGGATAACACATCTCTTTAAGGCAGAGTAACAGAGTCTATGTTACTATGGCATGGCTATCCACGGTTACTCATGCAGGTCTACACAGCAAGGAGGACAGAAAAAATAAAGGGCATGCCACTTGGAGAGGAACAGCTCACAATGTCTCATGCTGCAGCACGGTCCTGTGTCGAAAGAGGCTATTACTTTCAGGTTACTGCCGGTATGGATGCCTGCTCTGCACCCACAAGACCATTCCCTGGCTCAGCCTCTGAGTGTGAGGAGGAAACAGTGGTTTTCTGCTCCTAGAAAGCAACTGCCTAGAGTAGTGTACCAGCTTCCTACAGAAGCTGTCACAACTGTGCTCCAATGGGTCAAGGCCCAACCCCAGTTGGCCAGAACTGGCAGTATCACTAATGTGGCAAGGCTACACACAGCACAACTGTTAGTGAAGCCTGGGATGCAGGAGACCACAAGATGGCGGAGATGCCAAAGTCATGGACATTTAACAGAAAACTGCATACAAGAAGTGGAGCCGGCCAGAGAGTTGTTGGAGACAGTAAAGCTGGAGGGGCAGAGAGCTACCCAAACCCTTGAAACTGAAGCTTCCATCATTACATGGAGCTACAGGATTGGGTTCATACTGCAGGATTTTGGTTTTTGGTCCAATCTTTCCTATGTCTCCATTCCTCCCTTTTGGGATGGAAATGTGCATTCTTAGATATATGTTGGAAGTATATAATCTTTTTTGATTTTAGGGGGTCAGTTAAGAATTTGTCTTGAAGTTAAGACCACTGGCTGCTCTTCCAGAGGACTAGGGTTTGACTCCCAGCATCTACAAGGCAGCTCACAATTGTAACTCTCAGTTCTTCCAGGGATCTGAAGCTCTTTTCTGGTGTCTGCAGGCAGTAGGTGTGTGTGTGTGTGAGGCCAGGGCCAACAAGATGGTTTAGTAGGTAAAAGTTTTTACCCTTCAGCCTACCTAATAAACTGAGTTTCATCCATGGAATCCACATGATGGAAGCAAAGAATGGACTCCCAGTAGGCCCTTGATCACAACACATGGATCATGAAATGTACACACACAAAATAAATATAGTAAAAGCAATATCAAAGACATTACAGCTCAAGGTTAGGAATAACAAACATTTATTGAGAAATGGAAAGTAATAAGCCCCTCCATCCCACAATGCCTTTCTCTCCTGAACAAGACACAAAGAAGTAATGCAAGGGAATGGGACATGAGGGTTGGCCCACCTTCTTTTCTGTTTCCCAAGAGGACATTCTGAAATGCAGGAGGCCACCCCCACCCCACAATGTACCACACAGCCAGGAGGCTGAGGCTGACTCGGTTCAACTATGCTGTACAGAGCATGCCCGATTCAACAAGAGAAGGAAACCAGGAAAGGCCTAGGCCATCCCTACTCTACACAAAGCAAAAGGCATGCCAACTGTTCCGAGTAGCAGAGGCCCTAGTGTCTTGGTGTTCTCTTGGGCCAGGAAGGGTGAAGCATGGGGGAATGCCTTCTAGTAGTTGAGAAGAATTAAGTTTGTACCCATTTAGAAGGATTTAAGAGAAGCAGACTTCTTTAAACAGTAGAGTGCAGCACCCTAGATACCGTTCCTGGATTCCTTAGCTGGGCAATCTTAGAGCTGAAGGACTGATTTTGGCTCAAACTAGATCCTTCTAGATGGGCAGATCTACTCCAGGAGAGCATGAATTAATTGAAGTCCTTTTTTTTCTGGGCTGGTTTTGAGAGGGTCATGGTGTCTCAGCTTCCTTTATTTCCTCAGTTTGTGCCTTTACAGCACAGCACATTCTACTGGTGTGCGTGCCGTGCCCTTAAAATCCTGCTACAGCTGTGACAGCTTACAATGTCCTGTTCCCATTGTCACAGGACTACTGACCAGCTTTGGAACGGTGCTGCCCAACCGTCGGCCCTGCCTAAGCTCCAGAGTTCTGCACTACAGTCTAGGACCACACTGTAGGAAATAGCCCACCAGCTTGGCTGGTAGTCAGCTCTACTCTCAGACCACTCATGGCAGCGTAGGTCACTCACTCTAACAGAGACAATGCCATGGTGGCAACTGCACTTTGGGCAACCCTGATTGCTGTTCTGTAGATAACTGAAGCCAGAAAGGCACAGCCAGAGCCAGCCAACAGCTCCCATTCAATCAATCTCTCCCAAGTTCACTGTGCTGCAGCCTGTGGGTACAGCCTGGAAAAAGGCTCAACTAATTTGCAGCTAGCACCTGCACCAAAACCTGGCTGTGGTGTTGCCCTGTCAAGTGAGAAGCAAGAGGGTTAATGGCACAGGTTCCTTCCTGTGCTTCTATCTGGAAGCAGAGAGAACTGGGCCAGGGCCTTTGGCACAACTCTAACAAGGGTACATGAACTCTGGGAAATCCTTTTGGGTTGCCCAAGATAGCAGGCAGCCAGGAGCTGGCAACACAGCCACCCTACCCGACCCTGTCATAGAGCTCTGCACATTAGCAGTCAGGCTGAAGATAACAGTGGTGAGAAGACCAGAGGCCAGAGACCTAATGCAGCTCCCCAGCTGACCTGGTGCCCACCGAATGGCAGGAGGTCCCATTCATTCCGTTTTGTTTGTAAAACTTCAACAGAACAAGAAAACTCCTGAAAACAAAACAAAAAAAGCAGTCTCTCTGACAGCCCTCGAGCCCTGTGTCCCACGGGGTCACAAGGCTACCCCAGGGAAACAGTGCACCATTCCTAAGGAAGAAATCAGCTTGAGGCCGAGGGTAAGGGAGGCACACAGACAAACACAGCCTACCTTGGTGATGAGCGGAGAAAAGAAGAAACATACTACAGAAATGTAACGCACAGAAGGGCAAGGTGTGGAACAATATAGAAAGGCGGGTCCCGTCCAGTGAGGAAGCTCTCCCTGGTGCCTTGTCCCTTGCTCAGGGGGCTTCAGTCCGACGGCCCATTGGTCACAAGTTTTGCCTTGAGAAACAGAGCTACCCTCCTCTGCCCTGTTTCTGGCTCCCTCACTCCCCTCCTCAAAGTTTGATTTTGAATTCTGTGGGCTGTGTGGTCACAGAGGCCCCTGATGACTTGAAGAGAGCTTTGAGAATGGTGTCAGGGTCCACTTCGGCTGGAGGGTTGGAAGAGGAGGCAGGATTCCCCCGCCGAGGCAGCTCACTCTCCTTCTTCACTGAGGGGCTGTCACTCAGCCGCCTGTGAGAGCAGAGAACCAAATCCCTGTTAGTTTCTCCTTAGACAGGGCTGGATATCACCACTGTTGGGAGCTAGGCATGGGGTGGAAGGCTCTCCGTACCCTCTATCTGACTTCATCTTGTAGGAGACTTCTCTTTTTCTTATTTACTACTAAACAAATGAAGACAAAAACCTAGCTGCAGCCTGTTGAGTGCTAGAGTTTCAAGTTTAGAAATACTGCATGTTCTTCTAGACGGTCACACATTACACAAATATTTCAAAGTCTAACATAAATCAACTACAATAACTCTGGTTAGCCCAATGACTTCCTAATTTATCAGATCATAAAAACCTTCAGTATTTTTTTTAACTTAAAATTATGTTTATATGTGTCTGTGCATGTGAGTGCTCACAGATGGTTTAGATGCCCAACATGGGGAGCCAATCCTGGGTCCTCTGCAAGAGTAGCATGCACTTTTTTTTAAATTTTTTTTATTTTTTTTAAATATATATTTATTTTTATTATGCATACAGTGTTCTGTCTGTGTATATGCCTGCAGGCCAGAAGAGGGCACCAGGCCTCATTACAGATGGTTGTGAGCCACCATGTGGTTGCTGGGAATTGAACTCAGGACCTTTGGAGGAGCAGGCAATGCTCTTAACCACTGAGCCATCTCTCCAGCCCCCAGTAGCATGCGCTCTTATTACTGAGCTCTCTCTTTCTCCATCCCCTTTCCAAAACACTTACTACTGGGACAGTTTTACAGATTTCTCAAATCACTGTCTATTACCCAGGTTCAAATCCTGCCTCTGCATGTCCAAGTCTATTCTAGGCCTGCCTGGCACAATTCCACCTACCTTGGCAAGTCTCACCTTCTCCTTGGGTATTATTGCCCCTTTCAAGAAAATTCTATCCTGCCAGCCTCAACATTCTATGCATCTCAGGCTCCAAAAAGTCCTCAACAGTAAGCCAGGCACACGTGCCCAGGAGTGCTCAAGCACCAGCTCAACACAGTCAATTACTTTCCACCTAGAAGATGTCAGTCACACAAAGGGGAGGAGACTGGTTTGTTTTCCACTCCCCTCAGAGTCCACTGTATTCAAACCTTGGGGACAGTCTGAAACACACCGCTTGGTTCTAATTTAAGTGCCCCGATTGACCGCTGAGCATCAGAACAGAGATGGAATGGAGAACAAAAGAAGTCGTGAAGAGGCTTTACCCCCCAGAACAGAAGAGGTGACTATGTAGAGCAAACAAGCAGAGAACTTTTCCCAGTCTGATCCTCTAGGCACTTACAGCAGGATGGGTTGGTCTGAGGTGATGACATTCCCATTCATATGAAGGTTGCACTTCATGGGTTGTCCTGGAAACCAAAAAAGAAAAAGGTTCCATCAAGAGACCTGCTCCTCATTTGAGGACAAAGGTCACCAACAGCATGACCAAGGGTCAAATCCCACTAAAGCCAGACATTAGTGGCCCAGCTCTGAAGTATTGAGAGACGCATGCAGGAGGATTCCAAGTTTACAGTCAGCCTGGGGTACCTCGTGCAGAACGAACAGAAGCTATCTAGCACGGAGATCTGGGGGCAGCTGATTGGCCATTTTCTGAATGTGTGTCCTACAGAGCTGGGAAGTCTAACCTCCATTTTAGACCACTCTTTCACCCACTAGACCCCTAAACTCTATCCTCGGAAAGTGATTTGAAAAGCCTGGCCCCATCTCCATGCTTACTCTTGCTAACAAACTCTTTGTCTTTTGTAAAACGTGTGATCCCTGAGTATGGTGTACTGCGTGATGAGAACAGGCCTGGTTCAGTAAGTCCTCGCATAAGCCAAACCAATGTTAGTGCTGCCTCTGGAAATCCCAAATGAACCTCTCTCTCTCTTTCCTGTATAAATACAGCCTCAAGTACTCATCACAGCAACAGAAAACACACTAACATGTAGACACTAAGGAAACTTGAGAGTGTACAGGACCCTCAGTAATGAGACTAGGAAGCAAAAAGGTCAGAACTCTGCTTCACACTGTGTAGGATGGGGATGGAACTATGTAGTGAGAAGCAACTCAAACAAGTCTGAGACACACAGTAAGGAAAATTGGTGTGGGACAATGGTCTGTATTCTGTCAATTATATTTTAAATAAATGCTGATTGGCCAGTAGCCAGGCAGGAAGTATAGGCAGGACAAATCAGACAGAAAGTAGAGGCGGGTCAATGAGAACAGGAGAATTCTGGGAAGAAGGAAGTCCTAGTCTGCACTCATGACCCAGCCACAGAAAAAGCAAGATGTGACTGCCTCACTGAATAAGGTACCAAGCCACATGGCTAACATAGACAAGAATAATGGGCTAATATAATTATAAGAGTTAATAAGAAGCCTGAGCTAATGGGCCAATCAGTTTATAACTAATGTAGACCTCTGTGTGATTTCTTTGGGACTTAATGACTGTAGGAACTGGGCAGGACAAGGACCGGGTGGGACAGAAAACCTCAGACAATAGAAAATGTTCATACCACGACCCCTAGGTGAAACAGATTTAAAGATGTATGTGAGGCTCTCCCTGTCCAACAGGATCAAGTGCTAAGGCTGCACTTGCACGGTGAGTCATGGCGCAAAGGAACAGAGCTGTGTGAGAACATTTCTGTACCAACCTGAAACAGGTTCTGATAGATTATCATGTGCACTGCAAACCCTTGAGCAACCCTAAAGAAAAGTTCAAAATACATACTGAACTCATTAAAGGAACCAAAAATCTGATTATTAGTTGTGCATGTGGGTGGATCACTGAATCCACTTAAAGGAAAGCAAAGGTGAAACTGGACTGAATCCATATTGTTGACCCCAGGCCACTGTGCCATTCTCTGCATTACAGTGCCCTTGAGGGTTTATTCCCCCTTTCTTTCTTCAAACTGAAGGGTCCTGGCACCTCAAATGAATGAGGTTATCAGAACCACTTCTGTAGGAGCAGTGTAACTCTAAGTCTCTGTCACTTTTTTTTTTTATTAATTTGTTTTTGATTTTTCAAGACAGGGTTTGTCTGTGTATTTTTGTAGTCTGTCCTGGAACTTGCTCTGTAGACCAGGATAGCCTTGAACTCTCCTGTTAGGATTAAAGGCATGTGTCACTGTTGCCTGGCCCCTGTCACGTTTTGGTCATTCTGCACTGCCTGAAGCTGTCTCAGTGTTATTACACCTGCTGTGTGATACAGTAAGATGCATCAGAAATGTGTGCCCTGGCTGCCCCACTGACTAGGCATTCCTGTCTCTAACCTGCCTATCCTTGAAACATAATACTGAAATCAGACCAACTAATAACCTATATTTATAATAGATTTGTTTTGTTTGAACAAGGTCTAATTGTGTAGACTAGGCTGTCCTGAAACTACACAGCCCAGGCTAGATAGTCTAAGTTATGACAATTAGAAATGGTAACCTGGAAAGAAGGGTTGCATGTCTAGTTAATGCTGCTAACGGCATAGGCCACAGGAGGACAGTGTTTACCTAGCACATGTGAGGCCTTTGGTTTAAATCCAAGCACTGGAAAAAAATAAAATAAAATGAAGCTGTGCCTAGTGGTGAATGCTTGTAAACTCAGCCCTTGGGAGGTAGAGGCAGGAATATTCCTTTGAGTTTGAGGCCAGACTGAGCTACGTGCAAGACCCTGTTGTTTGCAAACCAATACTATCACCCCATCAAGAAAAAGGAATAGGCTGATGGGGGACACATAACACCCTGCAAAATAAATTTACCTACTCAAAGACCTGACCTAAAATTATATGAAGAACTCTTGTGCATGGTGTAAGGGTGAGCATGTGGAGGCCAGAGGTCAACATCAGTGTCTTCCTCTACTGCGCTTCACATTATTATTCATTTAGTTGTTTACTCATTTAGCTACTTATTGTTTGAGGCTGGGTCTATCACTGACTAGCTAGCAAACCTAAGGATCCACCTGTCCCTGTGCCAACAGTTGTGGTGTTGCAGAAGCATGTAACCTTTTATACGGGTGAGGGAACCTCAACTCAGGTCCTTATGCTATGCTTGCACTTAACCCACTGAGCTGCCTCCCTAGTCTTGGAATTATATCTTCTTTACAACTCAGGAGAGAGAGAGAGAGAGAGAGAGAGAGAGAGAGAGAGAGAGAGAGAGAGAGAGAGAGAGAGAGAATATGAATGAGAAAGAATCCAGCCAGCACTAGGGAGGCAGAGGCAGGTGGATCTCTGTGAGTTCAAGGCCAGCCTGGTCTACAGAGTTGAGTTCCAGGACAGTCAAGGCTACACAGAGAAAGCCGGTTTCAAAAACCAAAAAAGAATCCAACTATAGACTTGGCAAAGACTGTATGGACATTACTCTAGAAGATACATACATGGCAGACAAGCACATGCAAACCAGAGCACCTCCAAGGCTATTATTCTCTGCCTCCCTGATTCCAGTCCAGAGCCCTGGTCCTCAGCAGGTTCTCATCACAAACACAATGAGCAACTAGAAAGTAGCATGGCACAAAACTCCTCTCTACTATTTAGCTTGAGATATAAAAAAAAAAGTTGCTTACTCACTGGTAGATCTCACCCAGAAGACAACATATAGCCAAGATTCCAGGCCTCTGAGAAACCTGTGTCCTAGCAAGCCCAAATGTGAAGCTTGCTTTCCCAACAAGACCCTAAGATACTCATCCACACGGATGCACTATTCACAGAGTGCATGTCACTGCCTCTTCTTGTTACCCTGAAGGTCCCAGATGTCTACTGCTTAAAAACAGAAGGGAGCCCGGTGGTGGCTCCTTTCTAACTTACCATCCAGACATCGGTTGTTGTACTTCTTGTAAGCAGTGATGGCATCATCCTTTTTCACAAAGACAACTTCTGCTACCCCAGGATGGACCAGTCGAGCGCGTTTGAGGGCTCCACACACACAGAAAAGCTCCTGCAAAGGACAAGTGAGGTTGGGAGAAAACCCTGACTGTGACCTAAATAATGATCAGGCAGCTGTGACGGTACTTACAACAATGTCCTCCTCTGTGACTCGAGGGTGCAGATTATTCACAGTCATCTTGGTGCCTTCCAAGGGGCTGAGCGCAGGCTGCCAGAGACAAGAATGTGACAAGGAGTCAAAAGGCAGCATGTACTAACACAAATTCATTCCAGACAGCTGACTAGAAAGGCACAGCAGAAACCCCACTCAGAGTTCATCTATCACACTGGGCCTCTTGGACTATAGAGGCCATCAGACTCCTGCTACTTCTTAGGTGTGCAGACCCTTCAGACCCAGACCCAAGTCTCTGCATGGAATGTTATCCATGCTCCCAGACTCAGTCAGCTCAGGCTTAGTAAAGGCATAGGCTTAAATTCCTGAGAGGCACAACATGTTTCCTCAAGGTTCTCAGTAGCTTTCTTCTAGGACCCTCATGCCATGTCACTACACAGAGTGATCTCTCTCCAAGGGTCCTCACTGGCCAGAAAGCTCATTGAGGGTAAGGGTCTCCAGGTACTGGTTTTTATTCACTTGCAGAAAGGGATGGCAAACATCACTTCACGGGGGAGCTCTGAGAACTCATGGGGTACACACAGCACAGTGACCACCCACACAGGCTGACACTAGCTGAAGTGGTAACTTTTATCTTACCTCAGCAGGTGGCAGCTCTTTGGGAGGCTCCTCCTTGTTCACTAGCGTCCGGGACATGTTGGTCAAGGCTTTGGTTCGAACAGAGGAGGGGAGAACAGGAGCTGTGTAGGCATCATTCTGAACCACTTTTGTGAGAGGGAGGGCCTTGGACATGGACAGCTTGGAACTGCTCAGTCCAGTCTACACAAACAGGCAGAAAGGAATCTGAGAAGCCAGAGACACAGTCTTTTGTTTTGTTTTTAGAGACAGAGTTTCTCTGTGTAAACACCCTGGCTGTGCTGGAATTTATTTTGTAGCCCAGGCTGGCCTCGAACTCACAGAGATCTGCCTGTCTCTGTCTCCTGAGTGCCGGAAGTAAAGGTGTGTGCCACCACTGCCAGGCAAGACACAGACTATTGCCTGAAGGGCTAACAGCCAGCTAGAGCAAGACCCTCAAAACTTCCCAGTCCAAGCCTGAGGGGTAAGGTTATCAGTACTAGCAATATACGCTGGGGTATATGGGTGTATGTGTATGCACACACACAGGCTCAAGATCGAGAAGCACATACAGCCCAAGCACTGACTGGAACCCTTGATGTAAGGGAGGCACAAAGAAGCCACTTTCCACAGGGCAAGAAGAAACTCATCCAAGAGTCAGAGGCTCACCCACACTACTCAAACTTTTGGAAACCCTGCAATTTACAGCTGATCAGAAGGCCAAAAACCTGAGATCAAGCTCATTCCTAGATCAGCTTCTCATCAGCTTGCAGAATGGCTGGACACATGAACTCTTTTTTAATGATTAATTTTTATTTTATATGCATTGATGCTTTGCCTGCAGGCGTATTTATCAGATCCTCTGGAGCTGGAGTTAGAGACAGTTGTGAGTTGCAATGCAGGCGCTGGGAATTGAGCCTGGGTCCTCTGAAGAACAGTTAGTACTTTTAACTCTCTGGTCCCTAGGAACTCTCCTAAGAAGGCATGGAACTCCTAGCTTCTGGTCTCTGATCTAGCAATACAGAGGCACCATGTCTAGTCATTGCCTCTGTGGCTCTAAGACTGTGAGGACAGGCTGGCAAAGGTAGTATGCACAGACCATTGGAATCAGTCCCTCCTGAACTGAGGATATGGTCCCTTGGAAACAGAAACTCCTCATATTAACATGACTAGAAAGATGCATCACACTAAAGCCAGGTGGTTTTGTGACTTAAGGTTTGCTGGCACCAAACAGGAAGAAAGGAGGGACTCCACAGCCAAAGAAATAGATCAGAGTATGGGGTGGAGTCAGTTCACCAGGCTTCTCTGAGTCTGGTGAAGCATCCTCTCTCCACACCAGATTCCACACTGCTTAAGCCACTCTCTGTGTCAAAACAGTACCCAGGAGCAATACTGATCTATGTCATGTTATGTTGAATACGTTCATCCTCTCTCCCTGTGCTGCCTCCTTATCATAAAAACAAATTCATGTCACTGAGAAGGGGAAATCTTAAGTGAAATTACTGTAAGTACTGTTTTTTTCCTTTCTTTTTAAACTAGAATTAGCCATAGACTAAGCCAGTAGACAGGCAGACACCTCCAAACAGTCTAATTACTGGAAAGGCCTCTTCCCTTCATAAAGAAATGAACTGTCATCACTCAACTTTACAACCACTATAAAAACTTAACTAGTAACCAGGAGATTGCTTCACACTTGGGATCCTGGTCAAAGCTGAGAATTTGCAACAGGACCCTCCTCAAGCTCCCAGACACTGCTTTCTCACTTCTCTGTATGATGTCTGACCCTGACCAGATACCACCCAACTTTCTTGACTTGCTGGTAAACTTTGACTGCTTATAATTTATCCAGCCTGCTGGACTGTTACAGTAGCAGAAAATAGACCAAAACAATTCCCTTCAAGTGTCTCAAAGACAACCCCTGGGAACTACAGCTCATTTCATTTCACTGCTAGGGGATTTTTTTTTAGACAGGGTTTCTCTGTATAAGTTTGGAGCCTGTCCTGGAACTCGCTCTGTAGACCAGGCTGGCCTTGAACTCACAGAGATCTGCCTGTCTCTACCTCCTGAATGCGCCAACACCACCCAGCTTGCTATGGGATCTTAAGCAAGACCTAGACATTCCAGTCTCAGCAGTGGAGCTGGATAGTTAATGACTCTAAAAACTCACAGCATAGTCAGTGAGAGGCCCTTTACTCTACAACCTTATTCATCCACTGATGCAGAGTACCATACCATGTGGTGGACAAAGCTGCCTGTGGCTGCAAACTTCATCTGTTTAGTAGGAACAGGTGCTGCAACGTCATCATCTTCATCTAGGTCATATAAGTTCTGAGAATAAAGAAACAGTAGTTGGGCTAGGAATGTCGGTTAATGATTCCTAGCACCCCAGAATAAACAAATCAATCAGACCGATACATACTACTATGGAATGCAGGCCCACAACAAACATCTGAACCAAGAACAGAGAAACAGCTGCTGAAATGAACAAGGAACTAAGGAAGGAGGTGGACACATGAGTACAGGGGCCTGGAGATTCAAGTCCTTACAAAGTGACTCTTACCCACAGAACTCAACAAAAATTGTTTAAAAAGTACTGTGATTTATAGGTGCTTGGAAATTATTTTTTTGGTAGAAATAATCCAGTAGCCCAGCCTGGCTTGAAACTCAATCCTCTTGTCCCCGGACTCTCGGGTACATAACACATGGCCAGAAATAACTTTTTTTGTTTGGTTTTGGATTTTTTTGAGGCAGGATTTCTCTGTGTAGCTATGGTTGGCTGTCCTGGATCTTACTCTGTAGACCAGGTTGGCTTTGACTCAACGAGATCTACCTGACTTTGCCTCTAGACTGCTGGGATTAAAGGTGTGTGCCACGATAAGATACTATAAATATCTTTTTATAAGTAGCAAATGCCAGAATCTCTTGATTTTATAGTCAGTTAATGACACAGTCTGAGAAAAAAAAATTCATTGTGGGAGAACCAAGTGTACTTACACTATTTACACAAGCCTAGATGGTAAGATAGTAGAGGCCTAGTACATAGTTAGTCTGGTATATGTCATTGTATGCCGTCTATCACTGACCACAATGCCACTGTGAAGTACATGACTATGTATCATTTGGCTTCGAAAAGTCATCCATCCCACAGGCTGGTCTGTAGGAGTAAACCTAAACCCGACAAAGAGTTTTATCCCAAAGGATAAAATTCATAGAATTTTTCTAGTGTTCACAGGAGAGTATTTCTAGTAAGGAAAACATGAAACCAACAATTATCCAGTTGTTAAAGATTTTCATAAAAATTTGAAACAAATTATGAAAAAAAAGAATGTTACAAAATTGGGTGAAAAAATAACCTCAATTCCACTTAAGTATTGCACATAATTAACAACAGCAACAACAAATGAAAAAAGACAGAGAGGGGGCTGGAATGGTTCAGTGGTCCAGTATTTCTAGCACCATAAGGCCCTGAGTTCCATTCCCAGCACATCAAAACAAAACAAAACAACAACAAAGGGGGGGGGGCAAGAGAGATGGCTCAGCAATTGAGAGCACTTGCTCCTCTCAAAGAGGACCTGGATTTGGTTCCTAGTACCCAAATGATGGGTGAAACTCCCGTTCCAGGTACCTTCTTCTGAACTCAGTGCCAGGCATACATGTAGTTCACATGCAAACAAACAATGATACACATTTTAAAAACAAACTTAGAGAGGAGTTATAGCAGAACATCAACAGTCCCTGGCTTGGTGAACAGGTACATGAAGGTATTTTTCTACATCAGGCACATGTAATGCTTATAACAATTTAGTAGTTTTCCTCTCTTCTACTGCCCTTTATGCCTCTCTTTTCTCAGTAAGAAGTATATTCCCAGAGGCTCGGGTGTAGGTGCTAAAATGGTACAATGTGAAGCCCTAGGTTTCATCTGCAGCACCATACACCAGGAGGTGGAGGCAGGAGTGAACTGGAAACCAGCCTACATTAGACCCTGTCTCAAAAACAAAATAAAAAAACAAAAAAATGTTTCTATTTTTAGAGACAAGGTCTCAGTACATAGCCAAGGCTGTCCTAGCCCTTGTAATGCTCTTGACTCTGCCTCCCTGATTACACATATACCATACCTAGATTAAGAACTAACTTCCTTCCTTCCTTCATTCTTTCGTTATTTTTTGTTTTGTTTTTGTTTTTTTGAGACAGGGTTTCTCTGTGCAGCTTTGGCTGTCCACTCACTCTGTAGACCAGGCTGTCTGGACTAAAGGTATGTGCCACCACCGCCTAGTTGTTTCGTTTTTTAAAAACAAGGTCTCATTCTATAATCCAGGCTGTCCTGAACTCACTATATACCCCAGGGCTCAAATTCATGGACTCTGGTCCAGCCTCCAAGTGCTGAGATTAGAGATGAGAACCATCATGTCTCCAAAGAGGCTGCTGCTTCTTTTTCTGCAATAGCATCTCATTACATAGACCACGCCAGCCTCAAACTCACAGAGACTCAATTGCCCATGCTCCCTGAGCGCTAAGATTAAATGTGTGTGCCATCACTCCTAACACAAGTTTCTTCTTAAAACTCACAAACTCTAAAGTGAAAACCTTCTTCTAACACTTTGAAATAGGAGCCATAAGCCAGTCCTCAGTTGATTTACCCAAGCAGACCTCATCAAAATATATGCATGCATGCATATACACTCAGGTGTGGGCACCACACCCCCACACCCTCATTTTACCTGTTTGGCCTGGTGGTTATTGACAACATTGATCCTCATTCCAGCAGGATGAGCATGGAGTGGCACTATGGCCTTTTGCTGTGGAACCTAGAAATATCCAGTGGTCATAATCCATCCCAGAAGGTTTGTGTGCATTCTAAGTGCAGGTCAACGAACTTGAAATATGTTGGCATGTACAAAGATCAGCCAAGGTCAAACAATAATAGGCCTGAAGAGCTTAATGGATTTGGTAAATAATTGGTGCTGCTACTCCTGTTTTAAAAACTAATGCAGGGAGCTGGAGAGATGGCTCAGTGGTTAAGAGCACTGCCTGTTCTTCCAAAGGTTCTGAGTCCAATTCCTAGCAACCACATGGTGGCTCACAAACATCTGTAATGAGGTCTGGTGCCCTCTTCTGGTCTGAAGGCATACACGTCGACAGAATATTGTATACATAATAAATAAATTAATATTTTAAAAAAACTAACGCATATTAAACCCAGTTTCCTTTCCTTCTGGAGTACTGATTGTGTGGGGTGGCTGGGACATCGGACAATCAGTCTTATCTCCTGGGCACCTATCCTGTTCTTCCCATTGACTGGATGAGTGAATAATGTCAGATACACTAGTTCACGTTTCTTTCAGACTATTTTTTTTTTAAATAAAACTGAGGTAATTATTCTGAAGTTTAAGTGAGGAACAAATAAGACAGAATTTGCTAAGTACCTGCCATAGCATGTGTACAACATGCTTTGTGTTCTCCTCACTTTTTTCTCTACTTTTGCCTCACTGTGGAAAGTCATTCATTCTGTGGACCTCTTCTTTAAAAGACAATATTCTGTATGCCACAAGACTGTCTCTAATGTATTCTCCATGCCCTTTTGTAAGGCAGAAAGTGCTAAACCAACACTTGAAACAAAACCTTGCACTTTTCCATTCTCCAATGTTTCCTGCATACTTCTAGCTTACTTCCCAGGTTTCTGGAAATGTAGGCAGGAGCCAAAGCCTACCTGGATGGTTTTGGTGAGTTTCAGAGCAGGTGTCACTGTCCCAATGGGTGGGCTTGTGAAGGTAACAGGGGATCGCCTCTTCAAGCTGATTTTCTCCCGGGCATCAGCCACCTGCCAGGGATTCTGGGGCACAGTGCTCTGCTGCTTTCGTGAGTTCAGCATCTCTCTGGCATCCTGTACTTTTCCTTTGATCCGAAAACGAGCATCTTTCTGCAAAAGCTTCTCTCGGGCATCTTTGACTCCAAGCTTGAGCCGAGCATCTGAGATGCCAATCTTCTGCCGGGCATCAAATCTCTGCTGGAAGGTGGCTGTGCGAGCTGGCTGGCTAAGAAGACTATGTTGGATCCCAACTCGAGATCGGATGCCTCCAACTCCTGGTCTGGTGCTGAGCCTGCAAGTACAAAACTGTAACAGTAAATGGATCTGAAGACCAACAGAGCCCATGGAGGAGAGCTAGGAACACTGAGCATAGAGCTTGCCCCATAACTCTCAAAACCCCAACTTCTTTCTTTTTTTTTTAAATATTTATTTATTTATTATGTATACAATATTCTGTCTGTGTGTATGTCTGCGGGCCAGAAAAGGGCACCAGATTACAGATGGTTGTGAGCCACCATGTGGTTGCCGGGAATTGAACTCAGGACCTTTGGAAGAGCAGGCAACGCTCTTAACCACTGAGCCATCTCTCCAGCCCACCAACTTCTTTCTTACCTCTGGCTTTTAACTTTGCGTCATAAACAAAAAATCATAGCTAGTTCACAACAGGTTAAGACTTTCATCCCTGATCATGCTTTCAATCAACCCTTTATGTACCCAGAGGTGTTTGTTATGCCTTCTTTCTGTGTAGAAGGCAGTGAAGCTGCCTCTTAAAACAAATGGTGCTGCTATGCAGGCAGACACCTCTTACTAGGACTAAGGGGGCCAACATGTAGGTCTCGGCACTATAAAAACTAATAAAATAAAGATAAAGATTTAATAGCTATGCTGGATGGTGGTAGCACATGACTTTAATCCCACGACTTGGGAAGCAGAAGCAGGCGGATCTCTGTGAGTTCGAGGCCAGCCTAGTCTACAAAGAGAGTTCCAGGACAGCTAAGACTGTTACACAGAAAAACCCTGTCTTGAAAAATAAAAAAGACTTAATAGCTAGGCAAGGCAATGTTCATAGCCACAGCATTCAGGAACCTGAGGCAAGAAGACTGCTGATGAGTTCAAGGATAGATAGTCTGAGCTACACTGAAAGATACATATAATCATCATCATCATCATCATCACAGTCGTGCGGTGGTGCCGCATGCCTTTAATCCCAGCACTTGGGAAGCAGAGGCAGGCGGATCTCTGTGGTCTACAAGAGCTAGTTCTAGGACAAGCTCCAAAGCTACAGAGAAACCCTGTCTCGGGGGGGGGGGAGAAAAAAAAAACCCACACAGGGGCTGGACAGAGCTCAGTGGGTAAGGGAGTAAGGAAGTGTATTTCTCTAGCAGAGGACTTGGGTTGTTCCCAGCTCTGGCATGGTGGCTCACACCATCTGTAATTCTAGGTGATCCAATACCCTATTCTTCTGACTTCTGAAGGGCACCAGGCCCATACGTGGTATACGCATGCATTATATACATGCATGCAAAATGTTCATACATGTAAGTAAAACTTTTAAAAAAAAAGAGTAGCTCTGCAATAACAAGAACACACAATTTGAACAACTCCTAAAGTTAGAAATGAAGGCTAGAGCAATGGTGAAGCGGTTAAAAGCTCTTGCTATTCTTCCAGACCAGAGTTTGGTTCCCAGCACCGGTGCCAGGAAGCTCACAACCAACTGCCTGTAACTCCAGCTACAGAAGATCTGATGCCCCTTGCTAGCCTTTTCAGGCACTGCACATAAACACATGCATACACATAAATAAAAATAAAACTAAAATATTATTTTTAAAAATTAGAAATGAAGGGGCTGGAGAGAAGGCTCAGCGGTTAAGAGCACTGGCTGCTCTTCCAGAGGACCTGGGTTCAATTCCCAGCACCCACATGGCAGCTCACAACTGTCTGTAACTCCAGTTTTAAGGGATCCAACACTCTCACACAGAACATATACGGGCAAAACACCAGTTCACATTGTAATAAGTCTGCACAGAGGGTCCCTGGTGGTGGGGAGTCCAAACAAAAAACCACAGTGGGTGAGAGACAAATATGCCATACAGATAGAGCTTAAGTGGAGAGTTTTAGTGCGATAAAGGGAGTGGTGGAAAGAAAGGAAAAGAGGGGGAGAGGGTGAGAAGCGGGGGGAGAGGGATGCAGAGAGAGAAAGGGGAAGTGGAAGAAGAGAGAAGTAGGCAGTTTCGCCTTTTAAAGAGGGGATATGGTCTGCCCTGCGTGATGCACTCTGTGAGGTCCTCAAGATGCAGGACCAGGTTCATCCGAATGCTAGTACACATTAATTAAATAAATCCTTAAAAACGAGAAATGAATTAAACTCCATTAAGCAGGCCCCATTCCTGTGGTTTGAAAATCAACACCTGGCCCTGCTGAGTAAAGGATGGGAGTCTGCAGGTTTCTCCTGCCTGACCTACCTACTATACCCACAGGCCTCTATCCATGCTAGCCAGTAAAAGCAACCACTCCTAAGGCGGGTGTCCTGCCTCGAGACGTCTATGCCAACATCTCCTTTCTCGGAAACCCTCTCTGATTCTCCAAGACAACTTTCCTTTGTGCCTGTTACAGCTGTGCTTTCCGTGTTTTCTCCCCAACCCCTAAGCTGAAAGGAAGGGCAGAAAGGGGTTCATTTCTTTCCCTGGACCTGATATCTAAAAAGTAGCACTGTGTGCTAGTTAAGTCTTCATACTCTTATATACTCCTCAAATACAGAGCTGTCAGATTCCACCCCTGAGTTATTGACACCAAACCCTAGCAGTGTCTGGGGCTGCATTTGTAACCTGAAAGCTAAACCTGGAAAAGAGCTGTGTTGAGAAATCTTAACATTAGACGGCTACACTATGCTGCATGAAAAGTTCCCTGACTGTTTCCAACCCACTAACTGGGCCTCCCAGATTAAAATACCCACTTATTGAGCTCCTCCAAAGTTACAGGGTTACCAAAGGGAGTCGGAGAGTGTAAGCTTCCAGGTACTTCAAATCCAAGAGTGGCCTACAGCCAATCACACAATGATCACAGTTCTCCCAAGAAGGCACACAGTATGTGGGGTCATCACAAACAATTGGACACCTGGAAGGCTGTGGGGAAGTTTAGACATGACCCAGGGAGCCTGAGAAAAGCAGTAGTCAAAAGTGTTTTAGACAAGCAGCATGTAGAAAAGTTAGCTAGAGCCCACAGCTTGCGAATTCTCTGCTCATAGAGTCGAGGAAACATCTAGCTTTCCCAACTCAAAAAGGTTTTCCAAACACAAAGGGTTCTTTACCACCTGAGTCCATATACCAAAGTCTCTCTGCACCCAGATGGAAGTTCCTCTTGTCTCTTTCAAAGCGCTTACCACACGACCTGTTTATAAGCCTATGTCTCTCACAGCCTGGATTTTCTCACCCAGCACCTCCTTATCTGTGCCAACTCTGCACCATAAGAAGGAAAGGCTCTTCTGACAAAGAAGCAAAAAACATCAAATGGAAAAAAGAAAGCATATTTAACAAGTGGTGCTGGCATAACTGGATATCAACATGTAGAAGAATGAAAATAGACCCATATCTATCACCATGCACAAAACTCAAGTCCAAATGGATCAAAGACCTCAACATAAAGCCAGCCACACTGAACCTTACAGAAGAGAAAGTGGGAAGTACACTTGAACACATTGGCACAGGGAACCACTTCCTAAATAGAACCCCAGTAGCACAGACACTGAGAGAAACAATTAATAAATTGTTCAGGACCTCCTGAAACTGAAAAGCTTCTGTAAAGCAAAGGACACAGTCAACAAGACAAAACAGCAGCCTACAGAATGGGAAAAGATCTTCACTAACTCCACATCAGAGAGAGGGCTGATCTCCAAAATATACAAAGAACTCAAGAAATTTGACACCAAAAGATCACAAAATCAAAGAAAAAAAATGGAGTACAGACCTAAACAGAGAACTCTCAACAGAGGAATCTAAAATGGCTGAAAGACACTTAAGGAAATGTTCAACATCCTTAGTCATCGAAGAAATGCAAATCAAAACAACTCTGAGATTCCATCTTACACTTAGAAGAATGGTCAAGATCAAAAACATTGATGACAACTTATGCTGGAGAGGTTGTAGGGAAAATGGAACACTTCTGCATTGCTGGTGGGAAAATAAGCTGGTACAACCCCTTTGGATGTCAGTGTGGTGATTTCTCAGAAAATTAGGAAACAACCTTCTTCAAGACTCAGTAATACCACTTTGGGGTATATATCCAAAGGATGCTCAATCGTGACACAAGGACATGTGCTCAACTATGTTCATAGCAGCTTTGTTTGTCATAGACAGAACCTGGAAACAACCTAAATGCCCCTCGATCGAAGAATGGATAAGGAAAATGTGGTACACTTACACAATGGAGTACTACACAGCAGAAAAAAATAATGACAACTTGAATTATGCAGGAAAATGGATGGAGCTAGAAAACATCATTTTGAGTGAGGTAACCCAGATACAGAAAGACAATTATCACATGTACTCATAAGTGGTTTTTAAACATAAAGCAAAGAAAGTCAGCCTACAAACCACAATCCCAGAGAACTTAGACAACAATGAGGACACTAAGAGCGACTTACTTACATAAATCTAATCTACATGGGAAGTAGATTAGAAAGTATAAAAAAGACAGTATCTCCTGAGTAAATTGGGAACATGGGGACCTTGGGGGAGGATTGAAGAAGGAAGGGGAGAGACAAGAAAGGGAGCAGAAAAAAATGTAGAGCTCAATAAATATCAATAAAAAAATGAGGTTATAAAAAAAAGAATAAAAGTGCTGTTTTTGCACTACTCTTTAAAAAAAAAAGAAGAAGAAAAGGCTCAAATAACTTTTGAGAGGAGATCACTGCCATCTACACACCCAAATTCTGCAAGACTGTCTGTCTAGGTCTGACTCAGAGGCACCCTAACCAGGCCCCAGGAGCTACAGGAGCTTTTTTACTCCTTCTCCAGATCACAACGTCTGAGATTCCCACAACCTGCAACATTTCGCTTTGCCTGACTTTATGATGAGTCTTCCAAGCACAGGGATGCCTTTTCCTAACACTGAAGCGCCTTTTCTTCTTTCCCAAAACCTGGGCAGCAGGAGAGACACTCCGCCAGTCCTGTTTGTCATTACTTTCCTTTTTTCTTTCTTTTCTTTTTTTGAGACTTAATAACCTGGCCTAGGCAGACAGACTCTACAGTAGGCCCTCATGCCTGCTGTTTCTACTAGGTCTCCAAGTCTGCTTCTCCTGAGATAGGATGGTCTTTTTGTTCCTGGGATTTCTTTACTTTATGCTCTGTCTTTGTTTCTCCCCCACCAAGACTGGATACTCTTGCTTTTATTCCGACTTTTCAGTTAGCTGTTAGGCTTTTCAAACCTGTCTGTCCCCCTCTATAGACACAAACTGGTTATGGAGATGTAGATCACTGGGTTTCACCTTACAGAGATTCAGGTGTCTTTTGGGTATGGATAGTATCAGTGAATTGTCACAGGTTGTTTTAACTCACTTGGAAAGTTGGCTCTGAAGATGGCATTTGACCTGCTTGCTTCAGATCAAGCTTACACGTATCTCAGCATTTCCTCCAAAGCCTCTGTCGGGTCAGGCTGGCCCGCCTCCGTGACAAGGAGAAGAACAAAACAGCCCAGGAAAAAAACATATGTACAGCTAAACAGGTAAGCTATTTCCAATTGATTACTTCATGGTGTAAAAGTGTTTATAATAAACCCAGCTAACATGATGCTCACACATGGAAAGGATAAAAGATCTCTGTTCAAAATCTCTCAATAACTCGAACATCACAGGGTTTCGTTTTGCTTTGTCTTCTGGTTTTTCAAGACAGGGTTTCTCTGTGTAACTTTGGAGTCTGTCCTGGAACTTGTTCTGTAGACCAGGCTGGCCTCGAACTCACAGAGATGATGTGGGAGAATTGTCTGTATTCTGTCAATCATATTTTAATAAAACGCTGATTGGCCAGGCAGGCAGTATAGGTGGGAAAACCAGACAGGAAGTAGAGGTGATGCAATGAGAACAGGAGAATTCTGGGAAGCAAGGAGGTTCCTCAGCCACTCCTGCGCAGATCACTGAAGAAGCAACATGTAAGCTGCCCCCGCTGGAAAAGGTACTGAGCCATTATGGCTAACATAGATAATGATAATGGATTAATATAAGTTACAAGGACTAATAAGAAGCCTGACCCAATGGGCCAATCAGTTTATAACCTTATGGAGTCCTGTGTGTAATTTCTCTTTGGGATTTGCCAGCTGTTGGGGTACCGGGCGGGACAGAAGCCCCAACAAGCCGGCCCCCGTCATGTTACACAGAGATCCACCTGCCTCTGCCTTCTGAGTGCTGGGATCAAAGGTGTGCACCCCCACTTGATTAATTTAAAATCTTCAAGAAAAGTTAATAGTTAAAAATTCATATATAGGTCATCTCAATTCACTCTAGCATACCATGTATAAACTCCTAAGGCTATAATGGTCTATTCATGCTAACAAAATCTGACTTACAGATGGATGTCTTTGTCAACGTTCAGTCTTCCCACGAACTGTATCTATGGTTTAAAGTTTATACTACAAGAGCTTCAACTCAAAGTTGTAATTTTTAAAAAATTATTTATTTTATTTTATGTGTATTGGTGGTTTGCCTGAATGTATGTCTGGGTAAGGCATTGAATCCTAGAGTTACATACAGTGAGCTGTCATGTGGGTGCTGGGAATTGAACCTGGGTCCTCTGGAAGAGCAGTCAGTGCTCTGAACCACTGAGCTACCTCTCCAACCCCCAAAATTGTAATTTTTAAAACAAACTTAATGGAGAAAAAAATAAAATCCTAATTTGATAAAAATTACTTACTGTAAACAGTTAAAGATCACTAAGACATAGAAGTTAATGGTCAGTTACCTGATAAATGATTAAATTCTTTTTTAAAAAACATTTTTCATTTCTTTTCTTTTTTTAAGATTTATTATGTATACAGTGTTCTGCCTGCATGTGTGCCTGCACACCAGAAGGGGGCACCAGATCTCATTATAAATGGTTGTGAGCCAACATGTGATTGTTAGGAACTGAACTCAGGACCTCTGGAAGAGCCGTTCCCTTGGATGGAACACAACCCCACCCGGGTAAGCTGCATGCTTAGCCTCATTACAGGATTTACAGGATAAGTATACATGGGAAAATAAGACCTGTCAATAGTCTGCTGCTCCTGTCTCTGGCTGTGTAGGCCAAACTAGAAAAAAGCCTCCTTATCTGTAGAGAAGATGAATTGCTCCTCACTCTCACATGACAGGGAAAGGAATTCTCTTGCCTGTGGAATGTCTGAGAGTCTACATTCAGACAGGCAAACTGCTGTGGAATAATCTTATGCGGTGTGAAGAAGTGTCATTCTGATTGGCTTAGGAAAGAGCTAAATAGCCAATAGCCTGGCAGGATTTCCAGGCACAAAGGATGCTGGGAAAAAGAGGGGAAGTCACAGGAGATGTGGAGGAAGCATGACATGAAGAAGATGAGGTAACAAGGCATGAACCACATGGCAGCATGTAAATTAATAGAAATGGGTTAAGTTATAAGAGCTAGTTAGAAACAAGCCTAAGCTATTGGCCGAGCTTTCATAATTAATAAGAGGTCTCTGTGTCGTTATTGGGGAGGTGACTGTCCTGAAAAAGGAAGTCCAACTACAGAAAATAGCAACTGTTTTGCCCTCAAAGTCTTCAGAACAGACGTATGAGGATGCTGTGAACAAGTGAGCCTGCACCTAAGCCTACCATCTGACTGGTACAGGATCTGTACGTCTTTTCAATTGGTTGGGTCCTTTACCCTACCTTCCATTCTTCCTCTTAATAAAAGCTAATTAAAGGAGACTGCCAGATATTCTGCCATCACACTCACAGTTGTGGACATTTATCCAGACTATCCAAGTGGTGTCTGTGAAAACTGGCTACAAAATCCTATAAAAATGGCTCAATAGGGTTCTAGTTCTCTTTTAAATTGCCAATTAGATGCTGAATTTAACTAAATTTAAAGTTTCTTTTACAAAGCTTCCAGGTGCTTGTTTCTTATGTGGGAGTTTGGTGTAACTGCTAATTATAGTTACCTTCTTCTTCTTTAAAACTCTGGTACACAATCTGGCCAGTTGTACAATTGTATTTAATCTTACTAAACAAAACTGATATTAGACTTGTCTCTAATGTTCCCACAAGGTTGTACAGTTATTACCTCCTGCATTTTTCTGGATCTGTTACCGTCTGTCGAGTTTCACTGTGGTCCCTTGGAAGGACCCTCCTCCGAGGCGCTCTGACTACTACTGCCCTTTCCACATTGTCCTTTTCAGCTCAAAGAGAAATCTGCACCCTAAACTCCTAAAAACAGTTTGGGTGACCTCTAAAGGGGGATCCAATTCCATCCAATTCATCCCTCTTTTTGTCACTCTGAACAGTTTTTGGCCCTCAGAACTAGAACAACCAGACTAAAGTCTTTCTATATCAATTAAACTGTTTTACCAGCTCCTAAAAGCCCAAGAAACATTTCAGATCAGTTTAATGGCCAACCTGGTTCTTTGGCTGCTTCAGTATTCTGTGACTAGGCCTGACTCCAGCTTGAGATGGGATCTGTGCCCTCCTCTGAAAACAATGTTGCTTCCACATCAACAGATCCTAACTGGTTTGAGATGTGGCCCAAAGACACAGGGACTAAACAAAAATTCCACCACAAGCGTCTATGTATGTGTGTGCTTCTAGTTCCCTCCCATTCTGCTCCTACCCCATCACTTCTTCCATCCTTATTATCCTCATAGTCACATTTTTACCCTCTTTTAAGTGTTTGCCCTCTGAACTTCCCCTATACCCATCTAAAAGGTTCCATGTAAGCTCTCCCAATGGCTCTCACCCTACAAAGGATGGGGCGCCAACACTTACAACATGGCCAACTGACCAATCAGATTAAGGAAGACCTGACCTTGGTACACACAGTATTAGGCACTTTACAAAATCAAATAGATTCCCTGACTATGGCGGTCCTCCAAAATCACAGAGGACTTAATGACTGCCAACAGGAAGGAACTATGCCTTCCTAGAGGAAGGATGCTGTTTTCATGGGAACCAATCTGGCCTAGTATGGGAAAACGCTAAACAATTAGAATCAAATACAGAGAAAGGACACCTGACTACTTGGGGACCACAGACTGCTCCCTTGGCAGGCCCAGTCAAGATGATCGTGCTAACTTTACTCAGTGGTCCCTGCCCTTTCAACTGTCTCACCAAGTTTCTCAAAAAAAGACTACAAGCTACTGTCCCCAGGAGGAGTATCTCTTAGGGCTCTAGTCTTGCTCTGGGACAGAGCACACTGTGCTGCTGATCAGGTGAGAATGCACAGGAACAACACCTGACAAAGTCCTCAGCTGGTCACATATAAGTCACCAAGACAATCTGGACTGACATTTTAATGTATAGCAATGCCTATACATTAAGTCACCAAGACAATCTGGACTGACATTTTAATGTATAGCAATGCCTATACATTAAGTCACCAAGACAATCTGGACTGACATTTTAATGTATAGCAATGCCTTACTTGGTGACAGGGATACACTGAGAAATAGGGGACAGTAATGAAACAGCTTAGCACTGCCATGTCACATAACCCCAGGGGCCACCTCCATGCATGTCACTTTTATCTGTACACCAAGGGTGCATTTGTGGAAGAAAGGCTGTGGCAGTTAGGGATACAGGCACTGCTCCTGCTAGGAGTAGCTACTCTGCAATCTGATGCATTCATCCCCTGATTACAGGCATTCATTCAACTCTTTTCACAGCTTTGGGGGCTTCTGTGTTCCAGCTTTTTATAATCACATCTCTTCTCCTGCATGAAAAGACAGCTATCCATCCCAACAGGCAGCAGCACTGGTTACAAGGCAGGCATTAGTCATTAGGGATTCTTCAAATAAACACAACTGCTGGGGGCAGGTCTCTAAACCAGAGTCAATTATGTTACCTGCCCCAGAACTGCTGAAGGATCTCTAACAAAGCCCTGCCCTATTGGGGGGGGGGGGGCGGGCACGGCTCCCATCTTTGAGCCTGCAGCCTCACATCCCATTGTAGGGACACTGAGTTTGCTAAACACATTCTGCACATTTGTCCTCGGGAAGGTGAAGGAGGGCAGCTTTGAGCAAGACTCTTAGTTGCCCCACCCTAGACAACAACATCAGTACTACAAACTGCGCAATGGCTTCAAGAGAGATCCTGGGAAGAACACTGCAGGCCAAGAAGAGGTGCAGATGCCACTGGACCCTTCTCTCTCCTAGTCTCCAACTAGAACCTAGCATACACTAAGAGTGTGTGGGGACTAGGAATGCCTTGCCTTCATGATTCTGTGGAAGACAGAGTCAAGACCAGCTCCAGAGGTCATGAAGGTAGCCCCATGGGTTACATAAAGTGGATTTAAATACAGGAAGGGGAGTTATGTTAGAGTATGTGTGTGTTGACATAATTTTAAAAAAAGAACAAAATAATTATTTGTGTGTGTGGCCACGTGTGCAGCAGAATACAAATGTAGGGATCAGATGACAACTTTCACTGTGTTCTCTCCTTCTACAAAAATAGGTCTGAGGATGGAACTCGGTTGCTAGGCTTGGTGGCAAGCTTTTTTACCTGCTGAGCTACCTTGTTGGCCCTGAGATCACTTGGAGGGGGGGGGGGGATCTTATTGTTGTTTTCTGAAGATTTTATTTATTTTTTTAAATTTATATGTTTGATTAAACGTGCATGTCTGTGTATTATGTGCACAGGGAGGCCAAATGAGGATATCAGATCCCTGGGTACTACAGTTACAAGGTGTTGTGCACTGCCATGTGGGTGCTGGGAATTGAACCCAGATCCACTGGAAGAGTAGCCAGTGCTCTTAACAGCTGAGCCAGCCCTAAGGTCATTTTTATACAGAGAAAAGAAACAGAGTTTAACCCAAATTAGTAGCAAGACAAGATACTAGGAAACATTCCTTTACTGAAGTATTTTCAGACATTTCACTTGAAAGCCTCTTTAAAGCCTCTTTCTTCCACCTTCAGTGTTTGGAGCTACATTTCCTTCAGTTTATCTCAACAAGGAGTAACAGCGAGGAGCAGGTGTAGATCATAGGTCTCAACCTAACTTCACTTTCCTCCCACCCACTGTGGCTCCAGGATTTCCTCAGGCAAGATGTGCAGCTCTCAGCTGATCAGCTCCAGCACACTCTAACTGAACCAGCAGTGATCCCAAGAACTAGACTAACCAGACTAAAGAGAGATGCTGTGCCAACTAACTTAATCCGAGATTCTCACATCTATGGTGGAAGTCAACAGGGCACAGCCAGCACTACAGGGCTGAGGGTCCTTCACACTAGAGACAAGTGTGGGTGAGACAGCAGAGTCTACCAAGAAATGAATCAAGGGTCACTCAGACCACTCTGACTACTCCACAAACACCCACTCATCAAAGTGTCTTCGTGATTAACTGGGGACCCAGGGAATACTGTCCTTTCTATGAGGTGTAAGAGGCCTCACCAGAAGTTGCTCTGGAAGACACTTGACCACAAATGCAGTCGGTGCTGGGCTCTCCAGCTTCTGCTCGGACTGCTCCCCAAGGTCCTGACTGCCTTGGCATGCCTTGGGTGAGCAGCAAGAAGGGCTAACAGGCAGGTGGGCTTAAGGAGGCTGTTTTCCCTGGCAGACTCTGGCTTTTGTCATATCCACTAGGAGGAGAGAGGCTGCCCCAGGAGCCACACACTCTTCCCAAGTTACTAAACACAAGACTCTTCTCAGGAGAGTTTTGCAGCATGAATATCGAAGTTGCCAGAATAGTGATTCCTTCTAAAAAGTACTACACAATATATTTACTGTGGGAAATGACATCACAGAATTTGATATGGAGCCCCAGATCTAGAGTTTGTTGACTGTGCAAGTGAAATGGAATTTCAGTGAGTTTTAACCCTTGCACTGCCTTCTAGTTTTCCAGAATACTCCTGTCCCAATCCAATCTTCACATAGAAGTAAAATTCTCACACTGAAAAATCAGTTCATTTTTCTTCTTTAAGCCTTCGACAGTGACACTGAAGAAAGCCACCCCCTAGTGAGCACTTGGCCTGGGGAAATGAAATAGGCGTTCCTTGTGTTTAGACATATGTGGAAAGAGAAAGGACAGTAAAGTAACTTACGTAGGATCACACGGGAAGGAGAAGCAGAAGTAAACCATGGTCTCCGAGTGCAGACCTTCTTACCTATCCTTTCCCATGCAGTGAGTTCCCTGCTTCTCCTCCTTTAAGGAAAGCTCCATGACACCTCCCACCACATCATGACAAAGTATATTCGCTGTTTTCTGAGACAGGGTATAACTAGCTCGGGCTGGGTAACAAATCTCTCACCTGAGCCATCCTAGTGCTGGAATGGCAGGCATGCTCCATCACCCTCAGCTCTAAAATGATAGGAACTTAAAAAGGAAAAGAAAATTATGGTTCAGATCTAGAATGCTCTCCAGAGAATTCATTGTGGAAGAGTTGGTTTCCAACTGGACATGCTATTTGGGGGTGGGGTGGGGAGTGGACAGGGTTGTCTATGTAGCTCTGGCTGTCTGGAACTCCATGTAGATCAGACTAGCCTTGAACTCAGAGATCCACCTGGGACTACAGGTGTGTGCCATCACAACCTGGTGGTGCTAAGAAACGACTGCATCAGGAAAGACTAACCTTACCAACGATTACTCCACTAAATGGGTAACTAAGGGGTGGGGCCCAAAAGCAGGAAGCAGGTCACCTTCTTCAAAGGGTATATGTTTTGTCCTTTCCCCTCTCTCCTCCACTCACCTCTCCTGTTTCTTGGCTGCCTTTAGGTAAACACCTCCTGCTACTGTACTATTCGGCCCAATAATTCTTTTCTCTGTTAGTCAACTATCTCAAGTATTGTCATACCAATGTCACAGCTAACACACACAACCTCTCATGCACAATTACCTCTCATGAACAAGCTGCCAGGAAGACCATTACGAGAACGCTGCCCTGTCACCACCTCCCAGCTGGACTCTCAAAACTTTAATTGGCTTAACCATCGTGGTTGTCAATGACTATCTCCTATGGGTCATTCCATTATGGCTCAGGAGGCAGGGTTAACTGGGCAGTGAAGGAAGCAGTAATGCTGAGATTAGAGGGAAGTACAGTTTAGTATGGGAATCAAAAGTGTTCACAAGACACAGGCATGGGGAAGGATGAGCATTCATGGAGCAGATCACTGTCTGGGAAACAGAACCTAACATCTCTACAGCAGGGCATTTACAAACTCAACAATCTATAAATGTGTTGAACCACTAGCCAATTCTCACATCTTCACATGGCAAATTTAAGTCACTGAAGGGCCCAGAGTAAATCTGAACAATAGTCCACCTACCCAGCTTCTACTGCTTGACCCTTACCCTATATACTCAATCACAAGGAGAGCAGATGGTTAAATATTATGACAACACCCCAGCTGTATTCAGAATCATGTTAAGATAACCACTGACGTGTGTGCGCAAACCCCCTTAAGCTTACACAAACACTATGTTATCACAAGTGGTAAATTTCAAAAAGCACTCCCCTCAAAACCTAACCTCAAGATCATAAAAATTCCTTTGACTCCCCTTCCTTGACTTCCTACCCTGCAGGTTTTTTGTTTTGTTTTTTGCTATAAAAAGAAGCTTATATGGGGGCTGGAGAGATGGCTCAGAGGATAAGAGCACTCACTGGCTCCTCTTCCAGAGGTCCTGAGTTCAATTCCCAGCAACCACATGGTGGCTCACAACCATCTGTAATGAGATCTGGTGCTCTCTTCTGGCTCACAGGGATACATGCAGGCAGAATATTGCATAATAAATAAATAGATGGTGTGCGCTGCCAAAAAAAAAAAAGAAGCAGCAGCTTATGGTCTCTTCTCAGGCCACACCCCAAAATGCCTGTGGCCCTAACTTGTTAGAAGTTCTGGTAGCCCGTGGTAATGGACTAAAGTTACTTCTGCTCATCTAATTTTGGTGGCCTCGGCTTCAATATTTGCACGATTCCCAGACCCAACAGTCATAAAAGCTAGAAAAGGCTACCAATGTTTAAGAGTCTACTGAGTCTTAAAAACTCCAGGACACTCATCAGTGAACACCACCAATGCACTCTGTCGTTTTCCTTCCTTGTCGGTGGCCAACTCAGCCAGCAGTTAAAACTCTGAGCACTCTGTGGCTTGCCTTCTTGCAGATTCTAGCTTCCCATTTGCGAAACGGGTACAAAGTAAATAAACAGTAGGAGCCGGGCTGTTGTAGAGCACGCCTTTAATCCAGCACTTGGGAGGCAGAGGCAGAGGCAGGCGGATCTCTGTGAGTTGGAGACCAGCTTGGTCTACAAGAGCTAGTTCCAGGGCATGATCCAAAGCTACAGAGAAATCTTGTCTCGAAAAACCAGAAATAGAATAAAATAAACAGCACGGGAGTGCCTGGAGCCCCAGTTACTCAGGAGGCTGAGGCAGGAAGACCGATAGAGTTCAGGAGTTCGAAACCAGCCTGGGCAACATGGAGGAAGCCAGCTTCTCAAAACAGAAACAAACTCGCCTGTCATCCCAGCACTTGGGAAATGTAAGTGGGAGGATCCAGGCATTTAAGGCCAATCTCTACGACACACGGAGTTCGCGGCCTGCTCCCGCTATGTGAGACCCGTCTCAAGAAAACGGAGAAACAAAACGAAACAAACAAACAAAAAATTACAGACACTACTATGACAGAAACAAGGTACTCTGCATCTGAAAGCTATACACCGCCTCTCAGCGGGCCCGGGTTAACCACAACGGCTAGAGAGAACCTGCGGAATTGGGCATTCCAACTCTGGGCTAGGATCTCGATCGCTCAACTTCCGTCCTCTTCACACCAAGGACCACAAAGCGCGAGCAGAGACTGCGCCACCGTGGTCCCCGGACCTAGTCGCCGAGTCGGAAAGGCCGGCCCTGCCCAGCCCTCGGCCCGCCCGCGGCTGGGCGTCCCGGGCCCGGTAACCAGTGGGCTGGCGAGCGGATGGGCCCGCGCGGCCCGGCCAATAAGGAGCGCGGCGGACGCAGGGGGGCGGGCGCAAGCGGTTTCTCGCGTCGCGCTCCGGGCCGCTCCCTCCTCCGCCCCCGAACCTCGCGAAGCAGCGAGCCCCACGAGCCCCTAACAGAGGAAAAGGACGCTCACCGTCCCTTGGTCGCCGTTCCGCGCTTCCGGATGAGCTCATCCAGCGAGATGTCGGCCATCTTGTGCCGCCAAACCTAGCGGAGAACGGAGAAGCCGTCAGCAGCGAGCCCGCCCCTTGGCCACTTACGGAACGACGAGCAGCTTCCGACACCCGGACAACCAACTCTCGCGACAGTTCTAACGACGCTCAGAACGGGAGGGGGTGGGGCCGCTCCCCGTGAGCCTTTGCGGTGCCCACTTCTAATCTGCATATAGAAGGCCGGAGCGTGGTGGATTCTTTTTTTCCTCCTTTTACAAAGGAAGAGATAACAGGATGTAAATTGAAACCATTAGAAAACTTTCGCGTAAATAAGTTTATGAGTTGACCGTTCCGGGACTCACCACATTTGAGATGAGAATATAATTCCTTACCCCTAAGGAACGACGATTGGCTCCTTATGCCTTAAACTTATGAGTAAGGAAAATAACGATTCGGGGTGACGCCCGAGTCCTCACTGCTAATGTGAGAAGAATTTTTGCGCGGGTAAAGGTTCCCCCCTAGGGCGACCCGCCTACTTTGCGGGATGCCTGGGCGAGGCAATCTGCCCGACCCCATTCATGCTAAAGAAAGTTAAAAAGATGACAAACTGCTTGGGGATGGTGCTGTGTAACCCTCCGTCCCGCGGACGGACTACAAAAGCAGGCTGTCGCCCTATTGGGAATTCCGTTCCAACTGTACACGAGCATACTAAGAAGCAAGTGTCACCCTGTGAGGAATTCCTTTCCTTTTGATGACTTCCTCCAAACATGGAGCGATTTGATTTTTCCCACCAATTCCACGTCTAAGTTAGGGACCGAAAATCAGCTTCCAGGAGCCTCAGGTCTCGTCTCGGAAGAGCAAAGACTCGCTAGCTCATATGGTGGAAAACCAAGGCAGAAAGGGTTTGGGCACGGTCCAGCACATCTCATCCGGGTTTGTTCTCGGAGAATAAGACCAGATCCCTTTCAAATCCCTCAAACCCTAATTTCGCATCCTCAGGCAACACAGACATAACCTGCGGCTATGTCACACAGCTGAAAAGGTCTGCGGGGCCTGAGAATCCAGGTGACTCACCCAAGAGTCCACGTGCAGTTCCAGGGACATACTGGGATAGGTGAGAGGAGGGACTGCCCTGTGACCCCTGCACACTCGTCCTGGCTCCACTCTGGCTTAGCTGAAGGCAAGTGGGGGTGTTTGTATTTATATGGTCCAGCCATTTACTCTTATTCATTTTTGTTCATTCACCAACTGTGCACATGCTGGGTGTCCCTCTCTCCCCACCTTTTTATTTCTTTTAAGATTTATTTATTATGTATGTAGTGTTCTGCCTGCATGTATGCCTGCAGGCCGGAAGAGGGCACCAGATCTCATTATGAATGATTGTGAGCCATCTTGTGGTTGCTGGGAATTGAGCTCAGGTGCTCTGGTGCTCTTAACCTCTGGCTCCTCTCTCCACTTCCCAGTGCTAGAATTACAAACACACACGGCCTAGCCAGCTCCCCAGCCCCTCCAGACGCCTGCTTTTCTTGATGTTTCTGGGAGCTGCCTCTACCAGCCATATACCCTCAAACTCATTTTCACTGCCTGAACGTCTGCCCCTGACGGAGCAGGTATTGACATCCAGCGATCTCAGCAGAGGTGACTTTCCTGCTACCCAGTTGTAAGAGCGGCAGTCGCTCCCACCTGATCTGTCTCCAAATAACTGTCTTCCCAATGTTACCCGTCCAGCACCTTACCCCATAGAATCCAGAGCTGGAGATCAGGGAAAGGCAATAGCAGAGGCATCACAGGCAGGCCTCAACATGAGACAGTGAACCAGGACTCTCCACCTTCCACAGGGTTGTCCTAACCTGGGAGTGACTGTCATCAGTGAGATGACAGGACAAGGGTGGGCTTCCCATCTACTTTTCCCCACTTCCCAAACTCAGAACAGGCAATGCAAATGCATATCTGAAATAAAATATATGTCTGTCCCACATGGCCCTCCTGCCCCTCCCTGGCAATCCCCATGCAGACTCCAGAAGGGTCAATATTAGCAAAGTTTTATTTCAACTCTTTTCTGCCCATAAATGACTAAAAAAAAGCCGGTGTGCAGGAGGCAATGCCACCTGCTGGAGGCAGCGCCAGGCACCGAGTCTGTCTCCAAGGTAAGAGGCACTGCTCAGAGGCCCGCCCCCAGGCTGGGGACCAGGCAGGAGCGAGGTTTGGGATGGAGAAACAAGCCAGCATGGTGGTTCCAGCCCAAGCCGGAGATCCCAAGATCTACCACACTCTGTTGGGTTGACAACTTAGGGCACCCAAGACTGTAAGGAGCGGGCATGAGGTTTCAGAAGGTTCCATGTACTGTCCCAGGAACTCTTGGTCTGCAGGGGGTGGGAAAAGTAGCCTGTCACTGCCAGTCACCCTCCTAAGAGAGCCTCTGGGTGCGGCTGTATAATGTAGTGTGAGGGGCACAGGCCATGCCATGGCCTGAGGCAGGTGAGTGGATATAGGTGTAGACGTGGGTGCTGGGACTGTGGCTTCCCTTTTCTTTTCTGTAGACTGTGGTCCATGACAATGGGTAGACATGGTACTGACAGCTCTGTGTGTCTGTCTGTCTGTATGTGTCTGTCTGTGTGTATCTGTGTGGTGTGTGTATAAGGGGGTCATGGGACATCTCTGATAATGGCTAGTTAGTGCCAAACAGGAGCCTATGCAGAAAGTGGTCAACAGGGACCACCTGATACAAAGTCCTGATCCCAAAGGGGCCCCTCAGGGGCCAGTACAGCTGGATGACCAGGGCCGGGCAGACCAGGCTGAACCCAGGCCCCAGTATGGATGTGAGCTTATGTTATGTGAGGGACAGTAGTGGGGAGGGAAAGGGTGGACAGGTAGCTATGGTGAATACATGAGCAGCAGGCATGGTAATGGCCAGCGTCCAGCCATCAGAAGGTAAAGCATCGCTCCTTGGGGTGGCCCACACGCTCCAGGTTTGGCAAACAGGCAAACTGGATCATGGGTGGAGGTCCACACATCAGTATCAGCGTCTCCTCCCCAGGAGGTGGAAGGTGGTCCCTGATCATCTCCTCATTCACGAAGCCCTGGCTGTAGTTCCAGTCTGTAGAACAAGAGACCAGCTCAGTCAGGATGGAATCGGCTGCCCTGCTGACCCCAGTTTCCCTGCCAGTCCTGTCCTCTCCCAGATGCTATTCATTCCTAAACCTACCACCTGTTGACAGCCTGCAACCAAAACACAAGGCCTTCCCACTTGCCCTCACCCACTTTACAGTTTGGAACCCTGCCCATGGCCCCCACAACTATCTAGGACTATTTAGTCTTGCAGTGCTAGAATAGAGTTTGGCTCATGCATGCTAAACAAGTGGCCTGCCCAGGATAAGGCATATGAGTTTCATTTTATAGAAACAGATGCCCAGAGGAGCCAGAATTGTTCACAGTTACACCCTAGTCTCCCTAAGGAGGTGCCCAGCCCAGGCTGGTCAGAGTGGCATTCTTGACACCTTGAACCCCAGCTGCAAGCTCACCACCTGACTCCTCTGCCACCTCAGAGTCAGCGCACAAGAAGTAGGGTCTGGTTCACAGATGGATTCTGGTCCCTGACCTGAAACTGTTACTCAGTAAACGATGCACAGGCCAGGACTGAAATCCCAGCACTTGAGAGAGACAAGGAAAGGGTGGACGTGAGTTCAAGGCCAGTTTGAGGACTGTAGAGTGAGAATGTCTCACCATAAATAAATAAACAAAAGACTTCCCTAGAAGGGGCAGCAAGTAATAAGGGTCCAGGATCTGACACTGGAGAGGCCAGAACAGACTCTAGGCCTGGGCTCTGGGCGGCAGCTGCTCCCTCCAGGTCCTGCCACCACCTCCCTCTTTTCTGGGCCTGTGTGCACACTACTTCCACCCTTCCCGTCCTTCATAATAGGTAATGTGGCAGAGGGAAGCCAGCACACGGTGGCTGGGGAGGGCTCTGGTCCAGTGTTGACTTTTAAGGACTGGCTGGTTCCGGATGTTCAGAACAATTCTGACACCTCCCAGTCCACCTGAAGATACCTGCTCCAGGCCAGTCCCGGGTCTGTGCCCCAGAGGCACAGACATCCTCTAGATTGGTTTCAAAGTAGGCAGGTGGAGGTAGCGGCTGAGCAGAGGAATGCTGGGCCACTGACACCTGCGACTGAGGCTACCTCTGAGACTCAGGGCTCCGCCAGGCCTGGCAGAGGCCCCTCAAGCCCCTCGTGGCCATCACTCAGGATTATCTCTTGCTTGTCTCTGCCCTCTGAAACCCAGAGGAGCTTCCTCGAAGCCTTCAACACCAACAGAAACAACACAGAAGCTCAAGGTTAAAAAGGCACTGGGGCCAGGGAGATGGCCCAGTGGGTAAAGGCACTTGCTGTGCAAGCCGAGCCTGGAGACCTGGGTTCGATGCCCAGAACTCAACTCCACAAACTTATCCTCTAACCTTCACATGTGTGCTGTGGAATGCATCCTGCAGCACACACACAGACATACAATTACAACGTTGTTAATGTTTTCAAAAGGCACTGACTGACAGGGAGGCGTTGCCTTCTGGTATCTCCTCTATGGGTCTCCAGGTGCAGGAGGCACCAGTGCAGTCCCAGGGGACTCTAGGACTGGGGAGAATCCACTGGGTTTGAGCAATGGGTACCGTGAGCTAAATAACTGAACACATTTATTTCCCAGAGTGACATACAAGGTCTGCTTGTGGCATACATGCATCACAGCCATTATTTCTGTTGTGAGCCTCATCCCTGACTCTTTAGGCCAGCCCTTGTTTTTCTTCCATTTCTACATTCCGTTTGTACCCCTCTGACTCAGCGTGTGAGTCACTGTAAGCTTCCTAGGATTCCTCTAGAACAAGGCGTGGTGCAGCCAGACAGCTGCCTGGGAACGAGCCATCTGACAGGGCAGACGGGAACAGAGCAGAAGCTCAGACATTTTTGCATGGTGTTTCCTTATCCAGGTCCCAAAGGCCCTGGGGAAACCTAGCATTTGCCACACGTGTGGGCTGCTGGTCCCGTGTCTGAGTCCTAAGGGCCTGCTGCTGCTTCCCTATGGGTCAGGATGGTACTGAAGAAAAGGAAAACACCGGCTGATAACCCAGCTCTTGCCCTGCCTGGCCTTGCTATGAAAACCAGCCGTGCGAGATGGCCTGCATTTCCACAGACCACCATGAGGGGGCAGCTCTGGCCCTGACCCCCTCTGGAGGGCGGTCTCAGCAGCTCCCAGGCAAGCCCACCTCCCACAGACACTTTCCTTAAAGAAGAAAAGAAGCCATTCAGACACCCACACCCAGTGCCACGCTGACTCACACACACATGGTATTGAGTAGCTGTTTCTTCCCACTAAAACTCCTTCCTGCCCCAGGGCAGTAAGGCCAAGGCTCATAAAAACGCTATAGAAATTTGGGAGACTGCTGGGGCCTCCCTGGGGTTACAAAAGGCAGGAAAGTGGTCTATGGAAGGGGAGTCTCCAGTGGAGCTGCCTGCAAGCTGCACTGGGATGCCGCGGTCACGAGTGGGTACCATGCTGGGGTGTGCTTCTTGGTGATGCAGCTCCTTGAGAGACACCATGTTCCTGTAAGAGACCCCTCAGCCATTCTCTTGGGTAACCCCCCAAAACTCACTGGACACCAAGCTGAACTTGGGTGGAATCATTCATTTGCTCCCTCTAACCAAGATAAATAGAAACAGTCTAACTTTTTGCCCTCCCCACCCTGGGTTAATAGAAATAGTCTTTGATCTCTCTGCCAGGGGGAGACTAGAAACAGTTTATCTTTTACCTTTGCACTCTTTCCCAGAGGGGACTAGAAACAGTCTCAGGGGGAAGCAGGACAGCTGCTTTCTTTACAGCAAAGACAGTAGTGTTAGTTGCTGTTGTTTTAAGGAGTTAGGGTCCCAAGTGGCTCAGGTTGGCCTTGAACTTGCTAGATGGTTGAGAATGATGAACTTCTAGTCCTCTTACCCCCACCTTCTCCTGAACACTGAGATTGTAGGCATGTGCCACCATGTCCAGCCTGTGTTATGCTGTAGGTCAGACCTAGGGCTTCATGCCTGCAGTGAGCCCACGCCAACACTGATGTGACCACTTAGACCCTCATTATTGACTCAAAGCAGGAAACGAAGAACAGCTCAGCTCCCAGATAGCAGGCTCACGGGAGTTTGGGGGCCTCATTCCCTCCTTCCAGCATGGGCCTGGCTCCTCCACAGCCTCTCTCCAGAGTGAGTGACCAGAGAAAATACATACAAAGGCTGTTCAGATTACAAACCACACAGAAGCTGCCACCCCAACCCTCAGCACTGTCCCAAGGCCTGAGCCAGGCCCAATGAGATAGTGTGGGATTCTCTGTCCAGTGGGGGCAGGGTGGAGAGGGCAGGGCTTCCAGCCTTGCTCTGCTGCTCTCTAGCTGTGTGATGTGGTCACTTACTTCCCCTCTCTGAGAGCAGGTTCCTCCACAGCCATGAACAGGCCATGGGTGCTGAAGGAGCCTGGTGAAGGCTCAGAGCTAAAAGGTGGATGCCTCCCACTTGACCTGGGGTTCCCTGTGCTCACCGTCCGGGGCTTTGTCCACTGTGTACCAGAGTTTGAAGCGAGTGGAATGTTCGTTCCTCAACTCCTCCAGCTCAGGCCGCAGCAGGATGTCTTTCTCCGACTGCAGGAGACAGACCGCCCAGTCAGGAAAGGTGACAGACACCTCAACAGGGACAGACCCAGGAGTGGGTCATCATGCCCCTGTGGACCACACTCAGCAGCTCAGAGGAAGATGCTGAAGGTCACTAGAATCCAGCTACCTTGCCTGCAGGGCCCCTCAAAACAGCTGGCCAACCAGACCCTATAAATGGGGCCTGTGAGCCAGGAATGGAGACACATGCTTATAATTCTAGCATCTAGAGGCAGAAGCAGGAAGACCATGAGTTCAGGACCAGCCTCCACTTGTGGGTTTACAGTCAGCTTAAGCTTTCTCTTTCTTCCTGGCCTAGGCAAGGTCTCTGTGCAGGTATCAAGCTGTGTTTGACAGCTGTGCAGGGACCAAGTCTTAGGACGGTTGAGACTAGATTGGAGACAGGACATGCTTCCCTGGGTTACTGTGCCCGACACATGGGCAGTGCAGAGCTGGGCCTGATGGATCCTGGGGATGATGAACCTGAATCATATCTGGAAAGCACAAGGTGCCAGGGTCTGGCCTCTACACTGCTACAACAGGTGGGACTCGGCCCGGCCTCCCCAGAGATATGAGTTCATATTCATCCACAAAACAAACGATCTGAGAAGGCTCTTGCAAAAGTCCCAGCCTAGTCCACCAGTGAGAAGCTACACAACAGGTCACAAAAGCCAGGCTTCCACAATGCTCAGAGGCCTGCGTCCTAGGCAGCTCACCTCCAACTCTGCCCAGGCCAGTATCCTCCCACTCCACCAGAAGTCCAAGGGGAACTCTGCCCAGGGTGAAGGCAGCACCCAGTGTGCAGGAAGGAGTTTAGGGATAGATAGTTGCCCCGGGGCTCCCTCTTCAGCAGCCCCCCACACCTGCTGTCACCAGAATGTCTGCCCTGGCCCTCATTCCAGACATCCTCGGCACCTCTGCAGAGCCCTGGCCAAGCCCTGAGCCTGCCTCTGCTGGGGACTGTTCACTGACCTGGTTGGCGAAGAGCAGGTAGCACACGGTGTGGTCGTTTGGGTCCTTCATGACGGCGCGAATCACTTGAAGCATTGGGGTGATGCCTATAAAGCAGGGTCCCCACACACTGAGTGATGCCTGCTGGGGCACACCAGTCATCCAAGCAGGGAGAAGCGTGGGACACTGAGGCGTGGCCTCAGACCTGCCTCCCCAATCCTCACATCCTGACCCACCACAGCTCAGCCGGGGCTCCAACCCTTACCTGTCCCTCCTGCAATCATGCCTACAGACTTCACCGTCCTTACAACAGGGTTGGACTTCTTGTCTGCACGGATGGCAAACTTCCCTAGGAAGAGAAAGATGGTTGATTGAAGCAGCTGTGCCCTGTGAGGTCCAGCACAGGGAGAAGACCACACAGCCCCAGCCAGCTGGAGTGGCTCTGTGCAAATGAGTCCTCTCATGGGAAAGAGAGAGCACAGGTGGGCACTCAGACACTGGCTGGCTGGTTTGGGGGCAACCGAGTAAGCAAAACAAGGCAGTCTATAAGTAAACCTGGTCCCCCAAGGACAGCCAGGGGCAGCCCCTGAGCAGGCCACTTACCCTCTAAACAGCCAATGACTAAGGCAGAAGAGAACACCACTTGGCCCCACCTCCCAGCCTTCCCACACAGAACCCCCAGCTCTCCAGTTCCCAGGGATAGCCGCTCCAATCACCTTTGCCCTGGTAGACCAGCAGCCCATTGGGGCCCCGGAATTCAATGGTGTCTCCGATATTCATGTTTTCCAGATACTGGGACATCTTCCCTCCAGCAGGAAACTTGGGATGGGTGTCCTTGAAGTAAACCTGCAAGCCACACAGGTATCTCTCAGACCCCACCCAGCCTTGGGGCACCCCAGCCTCTCCTAAGGTCCCATTCACCCAAACTTAAGCCTTCTACCCCACACTTCACAAAAGCAAGGCTTCCACCTGCCTCACAGGGCTACTAGCGGGAGGGCCATGCTGCACCAGCTGAGGTTCTGTGTCAGCATCTATACATCTGCCAGGGCAGTGAGGCTCTGGGTATCAGCTCGGCCCCGCCCTTCCCTCCTGGTACAGCTTCAGCAGTCACAAAAACATCCCCCTCGACAACTTCCTTCTGGGCCCCTGTGGGATTACTGCCTTGGGAAAGGGGAGGCCTGTGATACAAATGACCTAAGAATATGGACACAGAGGAGCAGCAGTGCCCCTGTCAGGGCTGGGCCGTCTCCCAGGGGCCTAGACCTTAGACACAAGCAGGAGGCTGACCGGGAAGGGGAGAGGTGTTATAGGCTTGGGTACATCGGCCAGCAGGAGCCATGGAGACTCAGGAGGAGCCAGTCAACGGCTTCTTTTTTTTCTCTCTCTCCCTCTCTCTGTCCCTCTCCCTCTGTCCTAGGCTCCCCCACCTCCCTGCACTCTGACCAGAGATTCCAACCCAAACAGATGCTCGGTCCATGACCATTTCCTTTGTTCCTAGACAAAGTCCCAAGCCGGCCTGGGGCATACAGGACCCTGTCTAGCGCTATGGATGTCCCCACCGTTTATCTGCCCCTCAAGGCCCTGCTCTGCACTTGATTTTTCTTTTTTCTGAGACAGGATTTCTTTGTGTAACTGCCTTAGCTGCCCTGGAACTCATTCCGTAGACCAGGCTGGCCTTGAACCCACAGAGATCCACCTGCCTTCTCCCACCACCCCCACCCCGCAAGAGCAGGCATTAAAGGCGCACGCCACCATGGCCTGGTTCTGTTCTGTACCTGTCAGTTCTCAAGTCCTCTGACTTCTGAGCCTTTACCCCTGGAAGGTTTCCCTTTTCCTCCTCACCCGGCCAATACTCACTCCGCTAGAGGTCTCCCCCTCTCTGCCACCTGAGGAGGAAGTAGGTTTCCACACCCCACCCTGCCACCCGCAGTCATGCCCTGGGGACCCTACCTTGACCACCAAGTCCACGAAGCCCTTGTCATCATCGCTGGAGACGGGAGTGTAGGGCCGAATGACCAAGTTCCCATCGATCCTACTTGAGAGGTAGATGTGCTGGCCTGTAAGGCAGGGAGGGGTCATTTGGGTCAGGCACCATCCCCCCAGGAGCTTTACTTCCCATGACCCTACACCTGTTTCACAATCAAACTCTGGTCCGGCCTTGGCTCCTACCTCAGAGGGATTCCCAGCATGCCTTAGCACTGGTCTCTACACCTGTGCTGGTGCCACTGTCGGGGACACAGACCCCCTCCTCCCACTGGACTGCAGGGAGGAGATGAGCTAGGTTGGGCAGACTCACCAATGGGAAGGCCCAGGATGTGCTGGGGTGAAGGCAGGGCAAAGCGGAAGCGCCGTGTGTCGTGACTGATGATCTGTAAAGAGGCAGAGCTGCTGGACCTCAGAGGTCCCCACGCCAATCCCTCAGCAGTGACAATGACATCACCAGCACACATATACTGGGGGGGGGCAGTCACATGTCTGGTGGGCCTCTGCTCTTGCAGAGAAGGCCATATAACTGGGTGGTCAAAGGAAGGATGAACATACGGTCCCAAAGAGGGATAACAGACAATCCAGAAAATTCCACATGGTGGTGGGAAGGATCCACCTCTACTCTCTGGAGCCTAAGATAACAGGAGCAACTTATGACGGGACTAAAAAGGAGCAGAGCTGAGACAGAATCATTATGTGCCAAACCTGGCAGCAGAAGGTTCTAGAAGTCACTGCAGCCAAGAGCCCACAAGGAGTGAGTGGCTGAAGCTGAGCTATGTAGAGCCAGGAGCCATAGCAACCTCTACTGCCTGGGAGGTCCTGGGGTTGGCCACAGCCAACAGCCCAAAGTCAGGCCTCCACCCTCCACCCTCCACAGACTGGGCACTAGGGCAGAGTCAACAGCTGGACTGTGGAGGACACTTCCCCTCCAGGGATGGCCGCAGCTGCTTAAGAGCCGAAGGAAAGGACCGAGAGACCTCCTGAGACCCCTGTGGGAAGATCAAGCAGTTCGCCAGTGAGTTCTAGCCAGAGCTGACTGTGGATCCTCTCCTGGCACCCAAGCTGGCTCGAGAAGAGCCAGCATCTGCAGGGCCGCACCCACAGGGGGAAGCATCACAGATGGCCGCAGCACTAACACCTGGGGGTAAAAGGCAGGTGTCCCCATCTTAGGTCAGACTGAGAAAGAAGGCCTTGGCCATCGGGAAGAAATCAGCACAAGGAGGCTGTTGGGCAGGGGAAACCCCACCCTGCACATTTGAGCAGAGGAAACGTTGGAGAAGGCTCTCTGTGCGCCACTACTCAGGGCAAAGCTGTGGGCCACCCTGCCTCCCAGAACCTTTGGGCTGGGTCAAATGAGGCCTCAAGCTGACCGGGAGCAGAGTCCAGCAATACTGACTGGGCCTAAGGGCCAACGGCAGACACCACCCCCTGGAGATTTTTTTCGAGAGGAAGTACAGATAACTACTAAGACAGTGTCTGGCAAGGCAGCTTGGCAGAACCACAAAGCAGGTTCACCTGCTGACAGGGAGGGGCAGCAGCAGGCTGTGGAGAGGGAGGGGAAGAAGCTGAAGTCCAGAAACGCCATGTGCCCATTCAGTGGGGACAGGAGGGTTCCCATTGTGTGAACTTGTGTCCTCATAAAGCACACTAGACAGTCTCAGAAAACAAGCAAACAAACCAAACCGAAGAAGGCAGCTTTGAATCATGTAAACTCATCTGCACTGTGCGGGCAAAATAGAAGCAGGCCTCAAGCTTCCAAAATGGGTGGGGAGGGGAAGCCCCACCGCACAAGCAGAAGTGTTACAGTGACACACAAATCATATCACACTTTAATGATTAAAATGCAGCAAAGAGGGGAGATGAAAATGAAAAACAAAAACAGGTTAAGAGGGCTGAAATGAGGGGTGAGCCCTGAGCACCTTGCTTAAAGCCCTGGGTTCCATGATCAGTAACACAAGCCAAGAACCTGACAAACAAGGTTTAAAAACATCATGCTGGGGGCTGGAGAGATGGCTCAGTAGTTGGGAGCACTGACTGTTCTTCCAGAGGACCCAGGTTCAATTCCCAGCATCCACATGGCAGCTTATAACTATCTGTAACTCCAGTTCCAGGGATCCAACACACTTACAGATGCAGATGTAGGCAAAACATAAAAAATACACTTTTTTTTTTATTAAAACATGATGCTGGCTGGGTGCGGTGGTACACACCTTTAATCTCAACACTTGGGAGGCAGACTCATCTCTGAGTTCAAGGCCAGCCTGGTCTACAGAGTGAGTTCCAGGATAGCCAAAGCTACACAGAGAAACCCTGTCTTGAAAAACCAAAGGGGAAAAAAACAAGCAAAAAAAAAAACATGATGCTGGGTCTGGTGGCACTCGGGTAGTGCTTGCCTTTAGTCCTAGCACTCACAGGCAGAGGCAGGGGCATTTCTGTGAGTTCCAGGCCAGCCTCACTTACTGTAAAATCTTGTCTCCAAAAAAAAAAAAAAAAAAACCAAAAAACAAAACATGAGAACTCCACTTTGGTAAAAAAAAAAAAAAAAAAGTATGCATGTGTCTACATATGTACATGCATGTGTCTACACATATGTACAAGACTTACTGAGAGGCCAGAGGTCTCAGTAGGAGAGGATTTGTTTATTTTGAATTTTCCCTTCTGTCTCCTCCACAACACTAAGAACATTACAGACTTGCATCTGTGAGCACCATCAGTTCCCCACGGAGATAATCAATTCCATGGTCACACATTCCAAGCGGAGACCTGGGTCCAGGGCCTGAAGCCAAGGTTCCTCAACTCCTCTAGGCTTTGACTCTCTGCTCCCTGACTCAGTTTTCCTGCCACACCCCTCTGGAAGCAACAAGGGGAAGCCAGGAATAGAGCAGGGAGGGCCTTGAGGAAAAGGGAGGGCATCTAGGCAGGAGGGGAGCAGCTCAGCCTGGGTCCTGACCAGAGGACTGGTCTGGTGCAGACATAGTTCATAGAGGCAGCGAGAGGAAGACATCCAGGCTAACGAAAACCAGGCTGCATCTACCACTCGGGCAGGGGAAGGGAGCTCTTATCTCCAAGGTGCAGGGTGCTCAGCCTCTCACCCTGTTCCCCAGGCTAAGTAGGGGTGTGTACCCAGAAGTCCCACTCTCATACTCTATGGACAGTGAACATGGAGGTGGCCAGAGGGTGTTACATTACCCCGCAGTATAACAGTTACCGTCTTCACCAGAGCAGCTTTGACACCCCACCCCCAGATTCTATGACTTTCCCCCACAGAAGGGAAAGGATGGGCTGGGGAGGGTCAGGGGACTCCCACCTGAGATTCCGGCCACTCCCTTCTGTACCTCCTGTCAGCTGGGGTCAGATGTGGTTCCCTGCTAACTGACTGGGTCTAAGGGCCTCCTGGAGGTGCTACAGTGCACAGGGTTAACCCAAGGGGCCCTCCACCTAAGCCATGTGGGGAAATCCATCATCCATGTCGGGGTGAGGCTTTTCGGTGGTATGGCTGCTTTGGGGTCACCCATGCTTTGAAAGTAAGTCCAATAAACTCACTGGTACCCAGGGTGGCTTGTGGTAGACTGGTACTTTGGTTTGTCACTGTGCCCTATCTGGAGGGAACAGACGTCTGTTTCACCCTCCCAGGGAAGGAGTTCACACAACAGAGAGTAGGGTCTGAATCCCTCTGTTACTTCTCCGTAGCCTTAGGAAGGGATATCCCTGTGTCTTGCCATCCGTAAAAGGGGCAGGTGATGGGGTGATGAGGTGCCCCGGAGCCACAGGGATGCTGGAACGTGGGGTGGGGCAGTCACCTCCTTGTCGATGAGCCGCAGCGGGTACTTGATGTCGGGGTTCTCGAGGGTGATGGCCGGTGAAGAGCGCTGGAACAGCTTCATAAAGAGGCTGTAGAGGAACCAGACCGGAGAGAGCACCACGTGGCTCAACTGCAAGGACAGAGTGGGCCCCAGGTCAACATGGGCAGGAAGAAGCTCGGCTACCCCCTTACAGGTGACTGGGACCTTCTTTCTCCAGTCTTGTCCAGGGAACTCCATTTGGCAGCCCGTTAGAACTACCAAAACCAGACTTACGACGCCTGCCACATCTCTCAGCCATCTGTGCCCAGTGCCACGAGAAAAGTTTTGAAAAACCTTGAACTTCTGGTCCTCCTGATTCCACCTCCCGACTGTGGAGATTACAGGCATAATGTGTCTGGTATGCAGGGCAAGGTCTCTACTGACTGAGTCAAATCCCAGGCCCAAGTTCCAGTTCTTAGCCCCATTCAGAATCCACCTCAGAGCCCTGTGCTGACCACAGGGCTCCAAGCATCTATGAACCTGAATCCTAGGGGTCACTGACCCCACACTTTCTCCTCCTTCCTTCCCCTCAGAACCAAGGAAACAAGCCAGGGAGGTTGGAGAAGTTGAGTCACTCCCCATAAATAATGACCCCGAATCTCTCCCTGGTGATGTGCTGTGCCTTCAGCAATGGGCTGGGCACTGCTCCTCACTGGCTGAGTAGCCCTGGGCAGCTGTTTTTGGAAGTTGGGCTTAGCTCAAAGAGTGAGTCACTGGATCTGGCCCAGGCCCTTTCTCAGCTTCCTGGTTAGCAGGGATGTGAACAGCCTCAAGCACAGGCTCCTACTTCTACTGCCATGACCTCTCCACTATGGCAGACTGAAATCACAAGCCAAAAGCTCTTTCCTCTCTGGCTATTTCTATCAGTCATTAGGATCACAAGAAAACGGCTCTCACCCACTGAGCCATTTGGTTAGCCCTGTTGTAGCCCCTAAGGAAGGATATTGTTGCTCTCAAGGCCCAGCCCCACTGTCTTCTCTCTCAAAGCCCTGAGAGGACTCCCCACCCCGCAGCAGCTCAGAGAGTACTCTGCCTGAACAAAGGTTCACCATGAGGAGTGAGTTAAGGAGCAGTGAGTTAAGCTGGGGGCTCCCCTGATTCCCAGAGGGGTGTGCAACCTAAGAAGTGGAGGGACCATAAACCTGACACACTCCTCACCCCTAAACTGGTTCTGCAGGTTCCAGCAGCCCAGCAGCCAAGGGCCCTTTGTTGGGTCCAGAACAAACTGCCTCTCTCCTAACCAAGGCCACACCCCATGGGCTCCTGGTATGTGACCCAAAGGGTCTAAAAAGGGTCAATGGCTGGACCACACCCACTTAGTGAGCACTACTATGCCCAGCGTCATGCAAGCATCTTTTCTGACCCATGGCTCACTGAAGGACCAAGTTGGCATGAGTGTAAGCTCAAAGAGATTCAGGTTTTTGTTTTGTTTTTTTGTTTGTTTGTTTTATGTTGTTGTTTCATTTAGGGTTTTTTGGTTTTGTTTTTGTTTTTCAAGAGAAGGTTTCTCTGTGTAGCCCTGGTTGTCCCAGAACTCTCTTTGTAGACCAGGCTGGCCTCGAACTCACAGAGATCCACCTGCCTCCGTCTCCCAAGTGCTGTGATTAAAGGCCCGAGCCAGCACCACCTAGCGAGACCCAGTTTTGAGGTCCAGCCCAGAATTCAGAAAGGGTCCCCTAAGGCTTAGGGCTCTGGAGAAAGTGAATGAGGCTTCCAAAGGTCATGCACAGAGGAAACACCAGCCACAAACCCTGAGTTGGCACTGTTCCAAGGTCAAGGCCATGCGTCCCTGGGCCCACCCCACTTCAGCCCTTGACTATAAATCTAGTAGCTACTCCAAGTCACAGAGCCTAGCTACTCCAGGCTTGAGGGAATCATCCTGTCCCAAGTCACACCAAAGTCTCAGGATCATATCCATGTCACATCTGCCAGCTTACTCAGGGTAAGCAAGTGGCTGACCACAGAGACAAAACGAAGTAAGAATGAGACCGCAATTTGACCTCAGGGCTTTTCAGTCCCATCTTGTTGTTCCTGAGTCACCTCTGGGGACAGGTCCTACTGTGCTCACATCACTGTCCACAGCTCAGATCCAGACACCAAGCCCCTATAGAAGGTTCAAGCATATTTCCAACCCCAGCTTCCCAAACCAACACGCTGCTCCACTCCCCCAACACGCACTAGCGTTCCCACCACCAACCTTCAAGGCACCTATTCTGTGGCTCCAACATAGGCCTCCCCTCCCTGCTCCCTCCACAACTCACCTTGCTCCAGCGTTTGCACACTTTCCTTTCTGCCCCCAAAGCCCTGCCTCTAGATGCATCTGGCCAGCTTCTCCTATGACTCTTTCAGAACCCAACTCAAATGTTAAAGTTTTCCTGGGGAGCCATGCCTAGCTCTCCTGGCACAACCTTAATTTCTCTGTAAGCTCTCTGAAGAGAGGAACCACTCTGGAGGCTTTTCTTCTACTAGATGGTTCCATGGCATGTAGCAAAACCACATCCAGAAACCACCTCTGTCAGGAGTCCTGGGGATGAGCACCGATGACTCTGCACAACTGGACCTATGCTTGGCATACCCTGCTTTATCTCCCCCAGCAGGACTGTTCGGAGTTCACAGGTTCACTAGCTGGAGTCCCCTTGGCCCGCAGGGGGCCTCCCAGGGCCTGCCACACACCTGGATCATTCCTGACCCTCTGCCATGGGCTCCTGCTGTGGTTTGAATGGGGAATATCCCCCATAGGCTCATGGATCTGAATATTTGGTCCTGAGTTCATGGTGTTATTTAGTGATGTCCTAGAACCTTTAGGAGGTACAGCCTTGCTGGAAGAAGGGCTGGGGACAGATCAGCTATCTCTGCTTCCTTTGCGTGGTTGATGTGATCCCCCAGCTGCCTGCTCCTGCCGCCATGCCTTCCCTGCCATGGTGAACTTTAGCCCTCTGAAACCATGAGCCAAAACAAACTCTTCCTTAGGTTGCCATTGGTCACGCTGCTTTAACACAATAATAGAAAAACAACTACCACAGAGTGCAGCTGTCCCCTTCCCCATTTAACAAAGGAGGCTCAGAAGGGCCCAACATGGAGTTCAGATTTGGTTCCATGTGTGGACCAGCCCACAATCCTCCCTCACCCTAAACCCACCAGTACTGGTCAGTTTTGAGGGCAGTGTCTACAAAGACACCCCTGTGTCAGGACTCTGGGTGGGTCCCAGAGGGTAAGCTAGGGTCCCCACACAGTCCCTCCACCGGTCCTGGGTTCAGAATGTCCCACCTCTCCTGTCTCCAGGTAACTTATGGTTGCCTGGTCACCATTACTCCAGCACTTGGTGCAGGAGGCACTCAGCAAATATTTGTGCAGTTGCCGAAAGGACAACATCCCTCTCTCCTGACCCCTCATGCCTCTCTGACTTCTTGTGTTGTCTAGAAAGCTCCCTAATTGGCTTAGCATAGGCTATGGAGGGAACCAGGCCACTTGCCTCTTGCTTTGGAGCATGCTCAGAAGGTGTAGGTCTCAAGAGCCAGGCCCAGCCTCTGGCTGCGCCCAATAGGCACTGTCCTCTTACCTCAACCCTCAGGCTGCATCTGGGAGGTGCTCTCAGTTAAGATAAGCAAACAGGCACTTTGGTGAGAAGCCTGAGTCCAAGGACACTCCTGGACACTGGGAAGGGAGAGGTGAACCTTCTTCAATGTAAAAACTCCTATCTAGAAAGGTAGCTGTGACAAGCCATCCCAGCTGTCATTCATTCAGTCAACAACCCCAGCAGGCACTCCTGTGTCTAAAGTAGGTGTGTGTGTGTGTGGCCCAGGCCTAAACCCCACGCCCAAGGAGCTCAAACGACAGGGGGAGACAGGCCCACTCACAGGGCTACTGCATCAAGGCCAGGAGCAGAAGAGTTAAGGCTTGATCTCTGACAGTTAGAGGCCCAACCAGACTCACTCACCAGGGGCTGGATGTATTCTGTCCTCACTGGCATCAGGTAAACAGGCTGTCCCCATCCCTTCGCAGCACCACCCTAGTCCCAGTAGCAGTGGCCAAGTAAACAGGAGGCAGATGGCTGAGGCCAAGTCACTGCCCCAGTTCCTCCTCAGCTGTGTGTGCGCGCACACACACACGCACACACACACACAAGCACACACACCTTACCCCAACCAGTTTCAAGTCCTTGGGAGCAGCTGCTTCCCAGACCTTCACACTCCGGCCATACCGGCCATACCGTGTACCAAGAAACCCACCCCTTCTTCTCCTTGCTCTGACAGCAAAGAGAGATAAAGAAAACTGGGTGCCAATGTCCAAGATGGGAGCCCTGAACTCACTTAACATCATAGCAAAAGGGTGCTGCTCGCTCTGGCATTCTCCCCTCTAGGACCCTGGAATCCACTCTGCCTAGGCTGGATAGGGAAAATGGGCATCTCTGCCCCACCCTCCCTTTCCTGCAAGAGCCAGGTCCCTAACCTGGGGCTTAAACAAACCAGTCACCGACTTGCTTACCTGCCCACCTCCCACTCGCCTGCTGTCCTGCCCTATCTAGTGACCACAGCCCTGGTCTTGTTCTAAGTAGGAGGAAGTGGGAGGAAATGGAGGAAGTCCTGAAGCGGGGGGCTCTGGGCTGGGCTCCAGACTCTGGGGGCAGGGAGCCCAGGAGGAGGAACAGGTGGTTAGTGGAGCCACCCTCTGAGCATTCTACACCACCAACCAGGCTTGGGTTGCCAGGAGCCAGTGGGAAGGCCTTCTCGACTCTACAAGAGGAATGGGTCTGTCAGGGCTTGCTGGAACTTACGGACAGGCAGAGCGGCAGTCCAGAACAGTACGCCAAGCCTGCAATGTTTTCCAGACGGATAGCTGACTTGAGTGCCCTCCTCTGGGCTAGAGCCCCCAATATATGCAGGAAGCCTCCCACAGGGCCTGCATGGCCCAGATAAGACACCTGGTACACGTGATGCCCAGCAGCCACCCACAGAGCACATGGCCTCCAGGACAAGAGGCTGGACCGTGTATACTGTAGGCATCAGACACTATGTGGGATCCCAGTTGATCCCCTAAGTCAAGGACAACACCAAGCAATCCTTGGACAGATGAGGTGAGGCCAGGGTGAGGGTCTCCTGATTAGAGCTCTACTGCTGACTTAGCATGAATGGGTGCAACAGCCAGGAGCTGGGGTGCTGTGACAAACCCACCAACATGGTCCAGAAGGTGGGGAGAGCCTGGAAGGCAGGGGAGGGCAGGGGGCCAAGGGCAGCCTCTGGGGAAACTGGTCAGAATGTCACTGTGAGGTGATGTCACTCTGGGGTGATGCCTTGGGCCCAGACTGCTCCTTGAATGGACCATTCTAGATTGACCACTCTCTCAAGAGCAAATGCCAGGCCAAGAAGCCAGACTTCTGTCTTCAGCAGAAGTCTTGGGTCTCACAGAGAGGAGGACAACCTCCATGACAGGTGCTGGCCTAATTTTCCCACATCCAAAAAGCTGGGCACCTCAAAGTTAGGGTGTGTTTATGTGGTTGGGGCTGGGCACACTTCACATGGATGCTCTTAAGAAATAAGGAAGAGAAGGTGGTCTCCAGTTGCTGAGAGGGGGCCTCAGTCAACCCAGAGGGACAGCAGGAGGGTAGATTTATTGATATTAGAAGGTCCCAGAATCCTTAGTGTTCTGGGCTGGTGGCCAAGTCTAAGTGACACTTCAGTAACAACATAGCTGTGTGAGTAACAGGAATGGATGGCCAAGGCCTGAATGTGACAGCAGCGAAGTGACAGACAGCAGGAAAGATCCTGGCCAGCCACCAGCCTTGTTTATGGCAAAAAGATGCCCCCAACCCCTGCTTTAGAGATATCCTACACATTTTGCCCGTGCACATATGCACCCCAAAGTTCTCACTCTAGCCCATGCCAGCTCACACGTGTCCACTATTCACACATGCGTGTCTTCACGCCCATGACTTCATTCTCACACACCTGGGCACCCACAGCATACTGCCCGTTCACAAAACCCTCAGGTGCGCACTCATTACAGATGCATGCGTTTCACATTCTCACGGGCTGGGCTCAGTCGCTCCAACTTTCTCACTCTCACAAGTCACGCCCACTCACGCGGGCACACACGTCACTCATTCCCTGTCACGTTCGTGCACACCCAGGAGGGTCCCCCAAAGTCCGCCCCGCGCCCAGGCCCCTCTGGCCTGCGGCAGAACCGGTGTGGCGCGGCCACTAGCCAGGGCGTGAGTCATGGCCCGCAAGGGGCCGGGTGGGACGCGGTGCGCGAGAACGGATGCTGGGTGTCCCGGATCGTACCGGGTCCCCACGGCGCGCACCTGGCGACCCCTGACCACTGCCACCTACCGTGCTCAGCTGGGACCCCATGGTGGCGGAGAAGACAGTAGCTGCGCTGCTCTGCACCCGCTACTCGGCCGGTCGCTCCCCCCAACGACCCACCCCAGCCGCAACACCTCGGAGGCGGAGCCGCTAGGCGGAGCCAGTCAGGAGGGCTGTGGTGGGCGGATTGGGGCGGGACTCCTGGTGTTCCCGCCCACCACTTCCGCCCTGCGAGGACTGGAGTGCGTTCTGAGTGGCTGTCTGCGCTGCACGGAAGAGGCTCGGCGGGACCAGCCGGGACGGCGCCGCTGTGTGGCCTCGGGCGGTAGCTGATGTCCTCTGGGCCTGTTTTGTACGGGTGTAGAGAACAAGATGGCCCTCCCCATGATAAGCTCTCAAATAGTCAGCCCTGGAAGTTTGCAGGAGCTGACTATGCTGGCCAGGACTCAAATCTCACCCCAGGGCATGTTGCCAACACCTCTGACCACCGTGTTCAGGCCACGGTCCTGCCCAGCCCTTCAAGCCTTTGAACCGGTCGGTCCATTCTGAATAAATTTCCCAAGTGTACTGAGACCAACTCCGGATTAAAGTTCAGATGTCACCTCTACAATCAGGCTGGTTCTGCGCCGGCGCTCCCTGGAGGGACCCACCTGGTGCAGACTGGCCTTTGTAGCGTTTTAAGTTACGGCTCGTTCAGGATGCAGGATGCTCTGCTTCCTCGTGCCCATCCCGCTTACCCAGGCTGACTCTGCAGTCAGCCCCCTGTGTGCCTGGAATCCAGAACCGAGTCTATAGAACGTAGGTACTTTTATAAACACATGCTGAATATGTGACCTAGTGGGGAAGTGAATGCCTCCCTGGTATTCCGGAATATTCTTCAGCGTGGTACTGGCCAGATAGGAAAGAGAAGATCGCTTTGAGAGCACCCCGAACCTGCAGAGCCTGGAGGTGGGGACAAAGTGGTAGATGCAGAAGGCAGGAGAGGCTAGAGAGGCTGAAACGGGGGCGGGGGGGGGGCTGCTTGCTCTCCGTGATGTGAGACCTGGATGAGTGTGGGAACTCGGAGGGTTGAGTGAGGGAGTGAGGAAAGGTCTTGCTGCATGAAAACAGGGAACTAGGGCCTGTTGTGGTGACCCATGTATTCAGTACTGAAAGAGGCAAGTGAATCTCTGTGAGGTCCAGGCTGTACAGTGAGACGGTATTAGGTATGTGTTCGTTCTGTGACAAAACACCATGACCACAGGCAGCTTTCGAAGTTTATTTTAGCTTCCAGTTCCAGAGGGGTAAGACGTCCGCTATTGTGGGGAGGCATGGCCACAAGCAGCAGGTGAGCCTGGCTGGAGGAGTCCGGATGCTGAGAGATAACATCTGGACCTTAAACATAACAGAGAGAACGGGAAGGAGGGCCAAGTCTATAAGCTCTCAAAGCCTAGCCCCGTGACAGTACATCCCCAACAAGACCACACCTCCTAAACCTCCCTAAACAGCAACACAGACTGGGGACCAAATGTTCAAATACCTGAGCCCTGTGTGGAACAGTTCTTATTCAAACCACCCCCAGAAACCTTGTCTCAAATAATCCAAGGCATAAATAAATAAGGAGCAATGGCTGCCACATCTGCAATTCCAGAACTTGGACAGTGGAGGCAGGCATAAGGGATTCAAGGTTATCCTTGGCTACATACTGAGTGGAGGTTAGCGTATGCTCCATGAAACCCGACCTCAAAGAAATAAGCATAGGAGGGACACATACTACCCTGGAATATGAGGGTGGACTGGACATCAGTTAAGTATGTTCTCCTAATCTCAGCATTTTTGAGGCTAAGGCAGGAAGATCACAAACTCAGGCCAGTCTGTTCTACGGAGTAAAACCTTGTCTCGAAAGGGAGGTGTGGGTGTGGAGGCTCTTCTTAGGCCTAGAAGTAATGAGCTAGGAAATGTGTGCTCTGGTCTTCACGCCTGCACAGCAACCCCTGTTACTCTTAATCCTCTAAGCTTTCTCCCCAGCCCTCACTGTTGCCTTCGTTAGGATCATTATTGACTGTCCATCTCTTTCCTCTGGGCCTGAAGCTCTTCATAGTTGTTCCTCTTCCTGAGCGTAAGGTGGGTCATAGGTCACAGTCAACTTTCTTGTCTGCACTCATACTTAAACCTCTGGCAGTCTTTCTTTCTTTCTTTCTTCCTTTCTTTCTTTCTTTCTTTCTTTCTTTCTTTCTTCCTTCCTTCCTTCCTTCCCTCCCTCCCTCCCTCCCTCCTTCCCTCTTTCTTCCTTTCTTTCTTTTCTTTCTTTCTTTCTTCCTTCCTTCCTTCCTTCCTTCCTTCCTTTCGTTTTTGAGACAGAGTTTCTCTGTGTAACAGCCCTAGCTGTCTTGGAACTCGCTTTGTAGACCAGGCTGGTCTCCTCCTAGAGATCTGCCTGCCTCTGCCTCCCTAGTAGATCTCACACCAGGTGTCATTCTAGCATGGCACTGTGACTAGCTGTGTGACCTCTGACCTGAGGAGACAGAGCTGATATCAAAGTAGAGAATAGTGGAAGCTGATGCCAACCTCTGGACAGATCTTGTCAGCTTAGGGGAGGGAAGAATCATGTGGTCAGGAAGGTGACTGTGACCGCAGGACGGTAGAGAGGAAGAGCCACAAACTGGAGAGATGACTCAGAGGTTAAGAGCGTGTGCTATTCTTTCAGAGGACTAGAGTTCAGTTCCCAGCTTGCCTAGCCACCTCAGTGTTAACTCTAGGGCAGTGGTTCTCAACCCCAAAAGACCATCAGAAATCACAGATACTTACATTATGATTCATAGCAGTAGCAAAGTTATAGTTATGAAGTAGCAATGAAAATTTTATGATTGAGGGTCATCATATGAGGAACTGTGTTAAAGGATCACAGCATTAGGAAGGTTGAGAACCACTGCTCTAAGGAATCAAATGGCCTCTCCTGTCCTCCATGAGAACCTTCGCACATGTACACATACACAGACATAAATAAAATACAATAATTTTTTTTAAAAAGCCGCTCGTGGTACACACAACTTTAATCCCAGCACTCAGGAGGCAGAGGCAGGTGGAGCTCTGAGTTTGAGGCCAAACTAGATTACAGAGCAAGTTACAGGACAGCCGGGGCTACAGAGAGAAACCCTGTCTTAAAAAAACAGAAGAAAAAAAAAAAGCCACCTTAGATACTCCACTCTCCCCACTCTCCAGCTGCCTGGGTCCCGAGGCCTACCAACCTAGTGCTTGGCGGCCTCCAGCCCTGGTGAGAACCGAACTCCAACATAGAATGTGGTCAAAGTTGTCTGAGTTGGTGCCTGTTTGAAGACAGTGTCTCTCTCACTATGTAGGCCAAGTTAGCTTCCAACTCCCAGTGATCTTCCTGCCTCTGCCTCCTGAGTCTTGGATCACAAGCTTGTCACACCATTTCTGGCTTGCTCTATTTGATTACTGAGCTAGCTCTCAACTTTCAACAAACTCTCTTCCTGAGTGTGTGGGGGGGAGCCCTCAGATCTATTTGCAGTGGTTGGACTCCGCCCAGAAGTTGTTGATTCCCAGGGGGATGTTGTGCCTCTTCTTGTGACCTTTTCTCTGAGCCCCAGCCTACCCTCCCTCTGTCAGATCGGGGCTTCAGCTCAGGTTGGGATGTTGCTCCAGGGCTGAGCAGGCTGAGGGAGGCTGGGGTCCAGTGTTTTGGGATAGATTTCTTCCCAGGCTCTTGTGAGGAACTAGCAATAAGGCCAGCCTGGGGCATCAGGGAGAGAAAGTAGGTGACATTGGGAACAGTTTGCACTAAAGCTGTTGTTTTCTCTTCCCTCCTTCCTTTCTTTTTCTTTTCTTTCTTTCTTTCTTTCTTTTTTTTTTTTTTTTTTGTTGTTGTTGCTGTTTGTTTTCTCAAGACAGGGTTTCTCTGTGTAGCTCTAACTGTCCAGGAACTCACTCTGTAGACCGGGCTGGCCTGGAACTCCCTGCCTCTGCTTCCCAAGAGCTAGGACTAAAAGTGTACCAACACTGCAGCCTTTTCTCTTTCCACGCAGATCGGTCTTCTGTCTTACCCAGACTTCCAGTCCATCCCCTGGGCGACCACCAGCACCCCTGTTACAGTTCTTTCATGGTTTGGTTTGTTTCTTACAATTTTAGTACTTTTTTTTGGAGTCCGGGTCTTACTAGGATTGCAGACTTGCTTCTGCACCCAGCATCAAGTCAACTGCTCTTGCTTCTCCCACCAGCTCTCCTGCCAGGCAGCATGGTGACAGATAAAATCTGTGCGGTGTCAGCTTTCACCACTGTTCCTGGCACCTGGCACTCGCCAGATCTTCCCAGGGTAAGGCGATCCTCCCGTGTGAATGTCTCAATCCCCAGTGACTTCATCCCAGGTTTTAGTGTCCTCAATGTTCCTTGCCTGGAATGGCTGTCACTGAAGCGGTTTAAAAACTGCTTTAGGGGAAAGAAAAACCTATGACCTGATCAACCTCAGGGCCCTGCTGTGACCTAAGACCAGAATTTCCCTGTCAGTCGATCTCCTTCAGGCATTGGCAGAGAATCCCCGACCTACCCAAACCCCTGATCCTCAAAAAAGGCTTATGTTAATTCCATTTGGTATAGGAGTGAGCCATGGCCCAGAGAGGACAGAGAATTGATTGATTTATTTATGTGTTTGTTTGTTTGTTTATGTAGATATGAGTGTTCATGTGCTACCATGTATGTGGAGGTCAGAAGGTGTAGTAAGGGGCGCAAGTCACATCCCACTGCCCGGCTAGCTTAACCCCCAAAATAACCACACAGAAATTGTATTAATTAAATTACTGCCTGGCCCATTAGTTCTAGCCTCTTATTGGCTAACTCTCATATCTTGATTAACCCATTTCTATTAAATCTGTGAATCACCACGTGACTGTGGCTTACTGGCAAGATTCTAACCTACATCCGTCTCAGACCAGAGATTCATGGCATCTGCCACTCTGCCCTTCTTCCCAGTATTCTGCTCTGTCTTCCCCACCTACCTGAGATCTACCCTATCAACTAGGCCAAGACAGTTTCTTTAATAACCAACGAAAGCAACACAAATACAGAAGGACCTCCTACACCAAGGCAACCCATAAGAACCAGATCTCAGATCTCTGTGAGTTTGAGCCTGGTGTGCAGAGTGAGTTCCAGGACTGTTAACACAGAGAAACCCTGTCTCAAAAAACAAAACAAAAAAGGGAAACAATTTCCCTGGGAAACAAATTCAGGTCATCAGTCTTGGAGTCACCTTGAATCTGCAGTCCTGTGGGGACTACTTCCTGAGGAGCTACTTCCCGAGGGGCTCTATACTCCAGTCCTTCCATGGATTGGTGAGGATTTGGATAAAGGCTCCCAGGCAGAGTCTAAGGGCAGATTTGAAGTCCCTAGGTTGGAGTAAAACTGTCCCGGAGGTACCCTGGATGCTGCTTAGAGGCCCAGGAGTCATGCTATTATATTATTGTGTAAAAAATGCATATATATGAAAATGAATGAAATTCATGTATATATATGAATATATATTATATATATGAAATTCATGTATACACACACACACACACACACACATATATATATATATATCATAGTTAAATTCTTGCTTCACATCTAAATATTGTCTGGGCTATACTTACAGTAAAACTGTAGGACTTCGGATGTCTTAGTCGTTTGCCTTGGACCAGGTAAAATATAAATCCAAATTTCAGGTAAACAGGGTCACTTTCTACTCAAATGTGCTAAACAAAATATGTGGGGCAGGTACTATTGGATGTAAGAAGTGGGGCTAGGGCTGCCAGGGCAATGAGACAGACAAGGTATTCTGAGAGTAGCTGTTAGCCTTGGGCAGGGGACTTAGACTTGGAGGGCCGGCCATTGACAGACCATTCTAAAAGTGCTCTGAGAACCAGGCCTGGAGTGCACACCTGGGTTCTCGACACCCAGAAAGTGGAAGTGGAAAATCGGGAGTTCAAGATCCTGTTTGGCTATACAATGAGTTCAAGGCCAGCCTGAGATACATAAGGCCCTGTCTTGAGCACACTACACAACTCTGTACCGTGCACACACACAGACCCTTCAAAACTCATGCCACAACAAAGCATAAGATCTCCCTGTGGCTTGGCGATGGTGGCACACATACACTTTTAATCCCAGCAGATTGGGAGGCAGAGGCAGGCGTATTTCTGTGAATTCAAGGCCAGCCTGGTCTACAGAGTTAGTTCCAGGACAGCTAGGGCTGTTACACAGAGAAACCCTGTCTCTGTCTCAAAAAAACCTACCAAAAAAAAGATCTCCCTGTGGCTCAAGAGAAGGAGGGAAGGCTGGATAAGGGAAGGGGCCAGGGAGTGACTGCAGTGACTAGCAACTTTCCAGGCTTAGGCCCTTGGTCAGAGTATAAAGAGAACATTTCAGAACTCTCAGGCTCAGGGTTCACCATCTAGGAAGACCAGCACAGAGTCACTGGATTGAGCAAGGTGGTGGTCAGTGGCCTGGCATGAGAGACAAGTAGGCTCTGAGGGACTGCAGGGGAGGATATGAAAAGCCCAGGAAACACTTGAGCCCACCTGTGGAATGAAGGGGCGGGGTGGGGGGTTGGGGGTGGGAGAGCACCAAGGAGGGGGACAGTAAGGTTATCCCTGGAGTGGGGTAGGGTGTTGAGCTGCAAGGAACTCACTGGAAGGAGAGAGGTTTCAGCTCAAATAATCCCACCATATCATTTCTGCTTCAGAAAGCCCCCAGATGGGTAGGGAGGGTAGGGTCTCCACCCCCTGGGAGGGGAAGCAAGAACTAATCACATAGACACATAACCCCTCCAACTAGATTCCTGCAGGGCCTGATAAATGTTCCATTGTGCACTAAGGACATAATCCTCGGGCTCTTACAGTGTGAAGGAGATTATGTTTCAAAGATTTCACAAAGGAGAGGGGAGCTGGGGATCCTCCAAAGAAGGAAAGGTAAATATAGGCCAGTAGAAACTTCTTGTGGGGTATGGGGAGGGGGCTCAGTAGGGAGGGGACTCTGGGGTGATGAGCTTGATTCAGGCCACCCCTGAAGCCTCTTTCGAAGTCACACAATCCAGCACCATCCTTGAGCAATCTCTAAGCAAGCAGGGCTAGTCCTGTTGAAACAGGCATTGGCACCCCTGCATGGTGTGGTAATCCTCTCAGGAAGTCGCCCAAGTCCGCAGAATACCTCTCAGCCAGGAGGATTCATTACCTGGGGGAGGGGGGGAGAGAACCTGGTCCAGTCCCCCAGAGAGCATGTAACCCCTAACCCAGAACTGCTGTCTGACGCAAGGCCAAGGCTCAGAGATGCAGAATTTTGCCTGAGGTCACACAGCCAGACTTGGGACGAAGCTAGAATTCCCAGTTTGCAACCTGCTTGCTTCTGAACTGGCTCTCCCTACTACCTCTGGAATTAGGCCCCTCTCTTTCCACTTTAATGTCTACCTCGGATGCCTTAAGGTGGGTGGTCATGCTGCTGGAGCAGGGTAGGGGAGATTCTGTGTCCCTCCATCCATACTGCCAGAAAATTTCAAATCTTGGCTGTTTCTGTGACTTTGAATGAATCACTCCTCTCTCCCAGGCTCTGTTTCCTTATCCATTAAGCGAGGGATTATCTGAACCTAGAAAGATCAGGATTAGCTGAGTCTGGGAAATAGAGGTAAGAATATCATCAGTTCAGGCAGGGTGGTGGTGGCAGCGCACGCTTTTAATCTCAGCACTCAGGAGGCAGGGGCAGGCTGATTGATCTCTGTGAATTCAAGGCCAGCCTAGTCTACAGAGTGAGTTCCAGGACTGACTCCATAGCTACTGTGAACCCCTGTCTTGAAAACAAATAAACAAACAAACAAAAAAATCAATTCAAAACTAGCAAGTTTGAGGTGACTCAGTGGCTACAAGCATCTTCCAGATGACCAGAGTTCAGTTCCCAGCACCCATATAGATGCTCATAACCATCTTTTACTCTAGTTCCAGGGGATCAGACACCCTCTTCTGATCTCTAAGGGCACCATATACACATGGGGCACAGACATACTTGCAACATAAGATAAAAGCACATCTTTAAAAAAAAAAAAAAGCAAGTCTGAGCCCCTAGCCCTGAGCTATATGACACCCAGTCTCAAAACTGCTTTTTAATAAAGTAGAGACTTGAAGGAAGAGTAAAGGAGAAAATATGCATATAATGTCAAGGAAAAGCAGGGCTAGGGTAAGCAGGAAAGCTTTCTACGGCAGGGACATTTGAAACAGAGGCCCGAGGAAGGTGTGTGAACAAATCCAGTAGATACATGGGAAGAGCATTTCTGGCCATAAAGAGCACATGCAAAGGCCCCGAGGGAGCAACAATTGATGTGGGAGGTCCTTCTGTGTATGTGTTGCTTTTATTGGTTAATGAATGAAGCAGTTTTGGCCAGTGGCTTAGCAGAGTAAAGCCAGATGGGAAATCTGAACAGAGATAGAGAGAGAGAATAGGTGGAATCGAAGGAGGTGCCATGTAGCCACCGAAGGAGAAAGATGCCAGAACATTACCACTAAGCCACAGCCTTGTGGCGATGCATAGATTAATAGACATGGGTTAATTAAAAATGTAAGAGCTAGCTAAAAATACACCTGAGCCACTGGCCAAACAGTGTTGTAATTAATATAGTTTCTGCGTGGTTATTCCGGTCTGGACAGCCAGGAAGCACAGCCTCCATTTACAACAATGACAGTTGGTCTGTTTGTTACTTTATTGCTACTATGGTCACTTGGCTAAACCATCTCTTTTTCCTTGTTTGTTTAGTTTTTGTTGTTGTTGTTTCTTTTTTTAATTTTTTATCTTCTTTATTGTTTTTTTTCCTTTTAGCCATATCTTTTTATAAAGGTTCCTTCCCTGCTTCTTGATCTACAAGACAACCCTCTGAGACCTTATGCATAACTTGATCTAATCCCCACAACAACTCTACAGCTTTAAAAGTATGTCTACAGGCAGGCATGGTGGTGCATGCTCTTATTCCCAGGTTTCCTGAGCCAGAAGAAGGAAGATCTCTGTAAATTCAAGGATAGCCTGGTCTACATAGCAAGTCCTAGGACTGCTAGGGCTACATAAAGAGACCTTGTCTCAAAAACCCAAATCATGGGGCTGGAGAGATGGCTCAGTGGTTAAGAGCACCGACTGCTCTTCCAGAGGGACCCGAGTTCAATTCCCAGCACCCACATGGCAGCTTACAACTGTCTGTAATTCCTGTTCCAGGGGATCCAACATTTCACACAGGCACACATGCAGACAAAAACACCAATGTACATAAAATACAAATAAATAAATTAAAAAAAAAACCCAAATCATGTCTGTACACTCTTTGATGTTCTACCATAGAGAGGTGACCGCTGTGTCCTCCCGAGCTCTGTGACTGCTCAGCCAATAGAATGAACCCAGCTTGTAAGGACGTGGCTTTGGCTTCCCATCTCATAGGTTACTCACCTTTGAAACAGTATTTTTCTCTGTGTGAGCATTTAACCTCTTTGGAGGCCAACATAATGGGGCCTGCTGCTCTAACATGCAGAGGCGCTGCCACACATGTGAGCAAGCTCCCCAGTGGTAGCTCAACTCTTTCCTGATTTTTCATCATTTTGAATAGAACCCAGGGAACACCCTGGAATGGACAAATCTGTACTGTCAACTGAGTTATTCAAAGGTAATGAACAGACAGAAATGTTTGGGCAAAAAGAGAACACATGTATGGTTTGTTTAATTTTTTTTTTTCTTTTTTGGCTTTTTCGAGACAGGGTATCTCTGTGTAACAGCTCTGGCTGTCCTGGACCTCACTGCTCTGTAGACCAGACAAGCCTCAAACTCACAGAGATCCACCTATCTCTGCCCCCCAAGTGCTGGGATTAAAGGCTTGCGCCACTTTTTTTTTTAAAGTTTTATTTTCTGTGTATGAATGTTTTGCTTGTGTGTATGTCTGTGTACCACGTATGTGACTGTTACCCATAGACATCAGAGAGAGAGTCAGATCCTCTCAAACTGAAATTACAGTTATGAGCTGCCATATGGGTGCTGTGAACTGAACATGGGTCTGAAGGATCAGCAAGTGCTGAGCCCAAGTTTGATTTTTTGAGGATGGTATTTTTCAGTTATGTACCTGTATGTCTGTGTATGGGTATGTGCACAATTGCAGGTGCCTGGTTGTCGTGACATGGTCAAAACAATGACGTGTGGTGAACAATGCCTTGGGGACCAGGACAAATGCAGAGGGCCTTTACCTTGAGTACATTTTACTCCCTGGATTGTTCTTGGGCGTGATTTCGTGCCCCCTGTGTTAAACATTAAACATTCAATTTATAAGACATGTTTATTCTCCAGTCTGGTCAGTATTCCCTGAATCTGGATACGACCCTCTGCCTTACATTCATGCTTCCCCAGATAAAACCTATAGGATGTGCCAGGCAATTGTGTTCAAATTGATCTGTCCTGAGAAAGTTCTGGGAAAGGGCTGCCCTATTAATATTTAATATGTGCTGACATGCTTTTCCGATCATGTGTTTCTGAACTCAAACAGCCTTCTTTGGATCATTGCTTTCTTAGTCATCTTTCATGTATAAAAGTACACTGAGCTGGGCAATGGTGGCACATGCCTTTAAACCCAGCATTCGGGAGGCAGAGGCAGGCAGATCTCTGTGAGTTCGAGGTCAGCCTGATCTACAGAGTGAGTTCCAGAACAGACACCAAAGCTACACAGAGAAATCCTGTCTTAAAAAAACAATAAAAGAAAAAAGCACACTGAAAGAAAGTGGTATACAGCATTAGACTGTAGTCCACCTGATGCTTTCAGGTCTTCAAATCCTAGGTCTTGCAGATAAATCTGCGTAAATCTGCTAAAGGCAGATGGATCCTCTGGAACTGGAGCTTCAGGTGGTTGTGAGTCACCGTGAATGGGTGCTAGGAACCAAACTTGAGTCTTCAGCTAGAGTGACCAGCACTCTTAACTGCTGAGACATTGCACCAGTTCCTGAGGGGGAAAATATTCCAAATATTTCAGTAAAGCTGCCAATGAATATCTTTGTACTACACAGGTATAAGTAACTAGGAAACACCCTAAAAACAGCCACCAACTGGCTAAGGTTGACAGAAATATCTTATCTCCTAGTTCAAGGGGCCTGAAGTCCAAAATCCAGTTTGCTTCCCTCTGGGAAATTCTCCCACAACTCTCTCCTATGCAGTGAAGGTCAGCTTTTAGTGGATCTGAGTTTGAGGCCACCCTGGTCTACAAAGTGAGTTCCGGACCAGCCAAGGGTTACACAGTGAGACTCTGTCTCAAAAACAACAACAACAACAACAACAACAACAACAACAACAACAAAACTCGTTTCTACACCATTTCCACCTTGGGTACTGACACCTGTGCCTTCTTTCTTCTCTTCCTCCCCTTTGGTTTTGTTTATTTGTAGATAGTGTCCTACTGTGTAGCACCTGCTGACTCCAAACTCTGTAGACCAGCTGACTCCCATTATCCCACCAATCAAGAATAGGATCACTACCACAGTTTAAAGCCAAATTTGGAGCAAGCTTTAGTTAAATATTGACCAGATGGATGGGCTCTAGGCAGGTACATCCCTGGGTTTCCAGATGACCCCAAATCAAGGTTTACAGCAGCTTAAGTATTCCCATCAGGTCCAATCAGGGGCTAACATACGTCCTTACATACCAACAGCCTATGTCCAATCAGGGGCAAGAATACGTCTGATGTATTTCCTGCCTGTGAACTTCCCACACGTACCTGATCAAACACATCCTGTGCAGGTGAGTCAAACAAACTTGTTTTGGGGGAGGGAAACCATGTGGCTTGTTATCAACCATAAACAACAGCCTCCAGCATTTCGGGAACTATCTGTCCTTGGGCAAGGGGCTTACAGATCAGAGACATTTTTGTTTCATGCATCTCTAAGGCATAGTAATTAAAATCTGAAATGTAACTTTGACTCTTACACTCTCCCCTTGAGTTGTTTCCTGAGTCAAATCCTTGACTCTTTGATGGGTACCTATTTATACTGGGATCTAATAACCATCAGCTAATGGTGCCCAGGCAGGAATTATCATTTAGTTAAGGCAGTAGTGATGCAAGCGCCAACAGCAAGTAGCTGAAGCAGAAGGGCCAAAGGCCCTTTGATGGCTGACATCAGAGCTACTATCTAGAAGGACCTGGAAATGAGAATGGGGACCAGTTATTTATTTCATCTCAGGTCCCCTTTGCAACAATTTTTTTTCCGAGTACAGATCATTTCTAATAATTTCTGAATGGTTTATATAGAAACAACTTTCTCTTAAAGCTGTACAGTAACCTCTCTGTTTTACGTAGAGCAGGTCGAGTGCCCTGTCATAGCTCTATAGAATTATTTCAGGTAGTGACTATTCCTGTTGATAGATCTGGGTCTACTTGGTTTTAACAGGTATCTTGCCTGGTGTACCTATGGGCACTATAGGTAGCTATTTTGTCCCCTATGCTAGAGAGTTTCCTTTTGATCTAACATTCTAAAGTGTTGAGGAACAGAGGCAACAGACTCTCCTGTAACTACTTCCTGCTAAAGCAAGGGTGGTGTTGTCAGGGCCCAGGAGACTGGAATCCAGGCAGTGGGGCATTCATCAGAAGCTTCTGGTTCACTGACCCAGCTGTAGAGACCGAGAGCCTTAAGGAAATCTCCTGAAACAGAGATAGATGAGAGACAGAAGTTAAAATTTAGAAACTTAAATTTGGAACTTTCAGGCCCATAATCCTAGTAATTGGGAGGAGACCAGGAGAGAGGTGGGGGAAATTTAGGCTGTACTTATCTGGAGTCCTTTTGACCTGTGAAAAGTAGATCCACGCTTTATGACTCCCTTGATTCTCTGAAGCTTGCATAGTTTTTAATTTACAAAAAGACATAAAAGTAGAAAAAGCAGGTAACAAATGTCTATAAAACAGCTGGGGTAGACTCACACCTTTGAGTCCTAGAAAAAGCTATATATTTGGTTTAAAAAGCATAAATATTTTTTTTCTCTTTCTAGAGAGCTAAATATAGATTGGACAGAGGTCTTTGGCCTGATGAGAAGCACTTTTAAGTCTATATTTAAAAGATACCTGAAGTAAATTTAAATATTAACCTTGTCACCAAACAGTAAGTAGTCAATGTTCTACCAGCTTTTCAGAACTCTACTGATCAATATTAAAACTCTGAACCTTTGCAGTCTTAGTGTAACAATAGCATAAAGGGGAAAGAAATCTGAAACATTTCCCACTTTCACAGACCTTAAATCACTTTCTCACACCTTTACAACTTATATTTACATCTTAAACCACTTTCTGAGGCCTCCAGAACTCACATAGACTCTCATAGGCTCAGACCTTTATATACCTTAGAACATTTTCTTAGACCCTCAAAACTGGCATTGACTTTAACACGTTTTTCCCCATCTAATCAGTTACCAGAGACACAAGTAGTTATTACTGAGAACAATTATTACAAATCATGTTCCTTTCGTGGAAAGTTACATCTGAAACCTGTTTATCTTTTAATATGAAGCCCATTAGCAAGGCAAACTTGTCTACCTTTTCTCTACAGGAAACTTAGTAGCTGTAGAAAAATCAAGCCTTGAGTTTTACACATGAAATGAGATAATATGGTGACCAAAGCTATGGGGGAAAGAACATGGTTCCCTGCTGCTGCTAAGCTGACAGTGTTACAGTTAGCCTAGCCGTCAATACCATCAGAGATGTGAGAAGGATAAATTATAACATGAAGTATAATTCAAATGGCCCAGGTACCAGCTAAAAATGACAGAGACTAATCCATTACCTAGACAATCATCCCAGGCTCCTGTGTTCTCCATGGAGTTAGGGGCAGAGATACCGGGACTTTGGCTGCCAGGCCCAGAAGGTAAGAGGTTTTCCTGTGGAGGAGGAACATGGGGGAGACTGATCTTACTTTGTCTGGGTAAAATGGGGCAGTTGGCTCTCAGGTGTCCTGCTTGTTCACAGTTTGGGCCTGGTCCTGGTGGTAGGTGCAGCATTAGGCAGTCTTGTCCAGCGGTTAGTGTTACCACAATCCAAGCGCAGTCATTACAGTGCCCTGCTATTATCTTTGGAGACTTTGGGGTCACAGATAGAAGCTGGAGAGTCTCTGTCACAGGAAGCTTTTCCATTAAACATTTTAAATGCCATATTATTCAGCCCTCCGACACATTTGAGGGCCGTTATCTATGAAGTATATCTGAGTTAAACAAATCTTGGCTGAACCTTTAAAACACATATAGGCTAAATAAAGCTTTTTCCTAGAATTTATCACATTAATATGTAGCATGACTACAAGTACAGTTCTGAACATATTAAAGAGTTTGATCATTTATAAGGTGGCTAACTGTTAACTTGTATATCTTAGTTATCTTTAACAGCTTACAATAACTTATTAGCTTTCATAAGACATACAGTTGCAGGGGTAGGGTTGTGAGGTGGACTGAGGGAGCCTAGAGGCTAGCATTGCCCCGTGTCAATGAAAGGGCCACAAGTTCATTTTGATAGAGATAAGGAAAATGATTCCCTTTTTAACAAACAGGAACTTTCTTCAAGCTCCTGAGGAAATGGAGGCTTTTGTCTAAATGCCTGAACTTGGGAACGACTTTAAAGTTTTATCTCTGTTAAGTCTGAACTTTAAAAAACAATTTCTGATCCAGGAAGTGGTAGTGCACACCTTTAATCCCAGCATTCGGGAGGCAGGGGCAGGTGGATCTCTGTGAGTTCGAGGCCAGCCTGATCTACAAAGCAAGTTCCAGGACAGGCTTCAAAGCTACAATGAAACCCTGTCTCAAAAAACAAAACAAACAAAATACACACCAAAAAACAAACAAATAAAACCCCATAATTTCTGAATTAAAGCTCCTTTAGTATCAAAATAAGACTTTTAACTCATAAACAGCCCACTGAGAGACCAGGAAGTTTCCTGATTGTTTTACAGTGCACCATTACAGAATATAACAGTTTCTTACATGACTCGGCTTATCCAAATAGCTTAAGCTTAATAAAGTTAGCAAAGACAAGTAGGCTAGACATACATTCTCAAGCATGAATAGACCTTAGGTAAGGAGAGACATTTCTAAGCCAGTGGTTCTCAACCTTCCCAATGCTTAGACCCTTAATTACAATTCCCCATGTTGTGAAGACACCAAACCACAAAATCATTCCCATTGCTTTCTTTTTGGTTGGGGGGGGTGGTTTTTTGAGACAGGGTTTCACTGTAGTTTTTAAAGCCTGTCCTGGGACTAGCTCTTGTAGATCAGGCTGGCCTCGAACTCACAGAGATCCGCCTGCCTCTGCCTCCCAAGTGCTGGGATTAAAGGCGTGCGCCACCACTGCCCGACTCCCATTGCTTTTTTACAGCTGCAGTTTTGCCACTGCTATGAAACTCAGTGCAAACATCTGACATGCAGGTGGTCCAAGGCTACCCCTATAAAAAGGTTTTTCGGCCCCCGAAGGATGGAGACTGATAGGCTGAGAAGCTGCTCCAAGCCCTTTGCCAGACAATTTAGGTCACTGTCTTGCTGCATTATAAGACAGGAATAGCCCAGCCTCTGGTATTAGGCATTTGGTGCTCATAGCCGTGGCCCTAATTTTTAACTTTTTTACTTATTTTTGAGTTCAAATTATTAATATAAAACATTTTATAAACTTAAAATGCCCCATAGCCTTATAAATTTAAATATTTTAAAAGGTGTTCCTTGCTCTTTCCTTTTGCAGCCGTCACTGGATCGCCCCCACCAAAATGAAGTTCCATCCCTTTCTGATGCCTGACTGAAGTAAGAACCGCAAACAGCACTTCAGTGCACCTTCTCTCATCCGGAGGAAGATCACGCCTTCCCCCTTTCCAAAGAGCTGAGTCAGAAGTACAATGTTCAATCTATGCCCATGCAAAAGGATGACATTCAGGTTATCCGAGGACACAACAAAGGCCAGCAGACTGGCAAAGTGGTCCAAGTGTACAGAAAGAAATATGCCTACATTATTTCCTATTCTACATTGAACAAGGGCAGCGAGGAAAGGCTAATGGCACAATTGTCCGAGTGGGCAGCCACCCCAGCAAGGTGGTTATCATCACCAGGTTAAAGCTGCGCAAAGATCCTGGAAAGGAAAGCCAAGTCTCGGCAAGTAGGAAGGGGAAGGGCAAACACACGGAAGAAATGATTGAGAAGATGGTGGAGAAGGGGCGTCTCATACACAGCTTTCATTAAAGACTGCTTAAGGAGTCAGGCGGTGGTGGCGCACGCCTTTAATCTCAGCACTCGGGAAGCAGAGGCAGGCAGATCTCTGTGAGTTTGAAGCCAGTCTGGTCTGCAAGAGCTAGATCCAGGACAGGCTCCAAAGCTACAGAGAAATCCTATCTTGAAAAACCAACCAAACAAAAGACTGCTTAAGGAGTAAAAAAGTAAATATTATAAAATAAAAGCCGTTCCTTTAAAAATGTTCCGTTTTTTAATTTAAAATGTCTGTGTAACTCCAAAATTTCCTCCTAAAAGAAGGTTAAAATCTCTCAACTTTGTGCTTCTGCAATATCAAAAATAAAGTGCCTGTTTTTACTTCAAGAGGGAAGACACAGGGCCCAACCACAATCTACATAAGACAAAACCAAGTTCCAACAGAGCAAACAATTCAGAGCTCAATATCTGAGATTCATTCACAATCTTTTGGGTTTTCTCTAGGATCACCTCTTTGGCCCCACCCTCGGCATCATATACATAGCCTGCCCTCTAGACCCCAGCCTGCTCCGTTTCACTGTGCTGGTGCTCCTGGTGACTATAACATCACACCAACAGTCCCCAAACCGCTGAGGCACACCACTGCAACCGGGCTGTCTTTAAGAACTTAGCCCTGCCACACACTGGCAAGTCTCAGCTGTTCCCCGTGACTCCTTTAGACCAATGCCACTTGGACGACACTTAAAGTATAAAATTTAACTGCCAGGGCAAGGTACATTCTTGCATATAAAAGCATGGGGGTACAACTTTAATACCTGATTAAACAAGCATGTTTTTAAATCCTATCTTTCATAAACCTTGTTTTCAGGGCAGGACAGGAATTATCATACAAAAATGCATCCTAATCCAAAATATTTTGGAGACCTGTTACTGCCTCCTTGGTAAGCCCACTCTAAGTGGTTTACCTTTAACCAAGATAGTGGTGGAGACACATGACCTCCATCTGTTGCAACCCAGCAAAGCCTATCACTTGACATCTGCCCTCTCTACCCCTAGCAAAGATGGCTGTCAGACATGTGGCCACCCAAAGATGGTGGTAAATCAAAATGATATTTGCCACATGATTCCTTTAAAATCACCCATTCATAGATTGTTAACTGTCAACTCCAATGTTACTAGTTTTAACTTTTTAAAAAAGATTCTACAGAATTTTAACCATATTCAACAAAATAAACTTACAAATCTTGAGGTACAGAATGTTCACATAGACCAAGTCTAATTTTTGGCTGTTCTGCTTTGCTTTCTTCTCCCTGTCTCTGTGCCAGCTGACTCAACTGACACAGCCACATAGAGGAAACTTTTCAATATGCCTGGGTCTCGTGAAGGGAGAGCCATAATCCAACTCTAGAGCCAACTTTTCAATAAAGAAACAGCATAAAACAACGTTAATGTTATCCACACCCAAAAGATGTCTGAACTCCTACTAACCTAAATCCAGTGACCAGAGAGTTTAGAGATAAATTCTGAGCCCCAGCCCTAAATACAGCCATGGCAGCAATTCTGATTGGCTGCTATTGGCAGCAGACAGCAAAAATATCTGGCCCATTCTGTCTCAGCTCCATGCTTGCAACAAAATTTACAGATACACCAGAAAACACAGACAAAAATTTCCAACAAAACAGGGAGACACAACTTTAGAGAGAAAAAAGAGACAAAACTTTCTAACAAGACAAACAATGCAACAAAACTTAAGGACATACCAGAAAACAGAAACAAAACTTTCCATGGGAAACAAGCAAAAGCTTTCAAACCAGAACCAGGTGAGTGGGCAATGTTTTGCTACATGCTTTGGACAGGAGACTATTGGGGTTCCATTGAACCTCCTCCATGTCCCAGATAGGGATCTCACAAAACAGACAGGTGAATCTCTATGAGTTTGAAGCCAACCTGATCTTCAGAGGGAGTTCCAGGACTGCCAAAGTTGTTATGCAGAGAAGCCTTGTCTCGAAACAAAACAAAACAAAAAGATAGAGCATTAATAGAGACTGGAGAGAAGGCTCAGTGGTTATGAGTGAGTACTGCATTTACAGAGGACCCAGGCTTGATTTCCAGATTGGTCTACCTCTGGTGGATCACAACTCCCTGTAATTCCAGTTCCAGGGGATCTGATCCCCTTTTGGCCTCCAAGGGCACCTACGCACAGGTGGTGCATTGTTGGGTTCCTAGAGGACAGGCCTTCGCACCCCCACTTGATCTGTTTTGCACTCTTGCACTTGGTTGAAAACAGGAACAAAAACAGGAACAACCTGTTGTTTTCAGCAATGTTTCTAAGGAGGTTTACCCCTATGTGGGACGCACCTCTTGACCAGCAAGCAGGGACGACCACAAAATCGAGAATCCTTCCCAAATCACAACTTTATTGGACCCACTTGGTTGAAGGGGGAATGGGGCACGAAAGAGGGACGAGAGAGAGAAGGAGCAGGGGAAGGTGAGAGGGAAAAGGTGAGAGAGAAAGAGCAGAAAGCCAGAGAGAGCAGGAAGCGAGAGAGAGAGAGAGAGAGAGAGAGAGAGACACCCAAGCGGCAGCTGCTTTTCTAGGGTGGAGAGGCTCGGATACTGTCCTGATTGGTTAATACCATTTTGCTGGTGCCCAGGGCCTCGAGTTTGGCCAGGGGCAAGGTTAAGCAAAGGGTGCTCAGCCCCACCCAGCAACATCAAAGGATTTGTTTACCTCCAAGCTGCAGGACCACCTGTGCCATCTTATAATGGCGATTTCTTCAGGTGGCTCCTTATACCCCTAAGCCATTGAGTTCTGGTGATGAGCTTCCTGCTTTTGCTATCTTGGCCTCCCCTGCTGAGGGCTATATATACTGTGTGAGAAAGTGGAATAAAGGCTTGTCTGCAGAACCTGAAGTTGTGTTGCGTGTTAATCCCGAAGCCCCGAAGCCCCTCGCTCAGAAAAAGCGACAGTTGCCGTGCTGGCGCAGCAAAGTGGAGGTTCCCACCGAGATCTGAGAAAGAAGAGGTAGCGGACGGGGTTGTCCTAGACCGGTAAGGACGGATTGGGGTAAAATGGGATCCACAAGCAGTAAGAGAGATATCTAAATTGTTAGAGAAACAAGGAACCACGGTCAAAGAGAGAACTATAGAGGATTTTCTTAAGAATAGAACCGCAGCAAGCCCATGGTTTTTGACAGGTGGAGGTTTGGACATCTCCGATTGAAAACAGGTAAAAACAGATTTGCAGAAACGGCTGCAAAAGGAGGGTGCCGATAGCGTCCCTATATCTACCTTTTTGCTATGGCGCCTGGTTCACAATGCCCTACTTACTGATAAAGTGAAAGTGAGACCAGAGGTCATAGCTGCTAAAGAGATACTTGAAGAAATACAGGAGGAGGAGACTCGCAGGTCCATAGGATCGGCAGAGTCTCATTGGAACCAAAAAAAATATCAGAGGTACCAGGGGGAACTTTGGAATCTGGCACAGGACTAAGGCTAGCGCCAAAGTCTACTGGCTTTCGGGCACAAAATCAGATAGCAATAACCTCTGAGTCAGAAAATGGGAAATACAGCCTTAGCTCTAGTGCAGAGAATAGTTTATATGATGAGGAAGCACAGCTAATGCAGGAAATTAAGGTACTTCCGAAAAGGCTGAAGTGCTGTAAGGTGAAGGATTCCTTATGTGTGCCGTCAGCTCCACCTGCTTTTAATGCCAATTGGGGAAAGAGGGAGTCCCATTGGGGACTGACAGATGACAGGGAAGCCGAAGAGGGCTCTGGAAGAAGAGGAGGTATCTGTTTTCAGCCCCGGCACACAGTTGCCCCGGTTATAGAGGTACCTGATCCTAACAATCCAGGACAGATACTGAGACAACATGTGGCCTTGAGCTTTAAGGAGATGAAGCAATTGAAAGAGGCCGCGGCGGTATACGGCTCTCAGGCCCCGTTTACTCTTGCCATGGTAGAGTCTTTTGCGGCATTGAATCTTACACCTAGCGACTGGCAGCAGCTATGCCGTGCGGTACTATTGGGAGGAGATTACTTATTGTGGAGGGGAGAATATCAAGAAAATTGTTTACAAACGGCTAGGTTAAATGTGCAAGTGGGACAGGCATAGCGCAATCTAGACATGCTAACTGGAGCAGGAGCTTCTGCTCACTTGGCCAATCAAATTGTGCTCGATCCTGCCGTATATCTCCAGATGGAGACCGCGGCTACCAAAGTTTGGAAAGCCCTGCCAAACAAGGCCACAGGGGATCAGCTGTCAAAAGTTCTATACTCAAATGCAACAGGATTTAGAGAAGGCGGGGCTGATCATAGCTCCTGAGAAGGTCCAAATGCAAGCCCCATATTCCCACCTTGGGTACCAATTGGCCATGGATGGAATTAAACCAAAAAAAATTAACTATTGACACCTCTCATCTTAAAACCTTACATGATTGGCAGCAGTTACTGGGAGACGTACAGTGGATACGCCCCTCCCTAGCAATCAAAACAGGTATTCCATATAACTCAATGGGACAAGCAGTCGTAGAAAGAGCCAATCAGACCCTCAAGCAATATTTTCAAAAAATTAAAAGGGGGGAGTTCATATTCTCCCCAGCTACTCAATTATCCACCATTCTCTTTATTTTAAATTTTTTGACTGTGGATGCTGAAGGGCGCTTGCCTATGGAGTGTCATACACAGGTTAGGGCTCAGAACCTAGGATGGGTTTGCTGGAAAGATTTGCAAACAGGAAAATGGATGGAACCAACCTCCTTGTTGGCAAAGGTGAAGGGGGCTGTATGTGTTTTTCCTCCAGGAGTTGATAAACCAATTTGGGTGCCAGAGCGGTGCGTAAGGCCAGTGACCCAGGATGAAGACCACAGTGCTCCTTCTGCTTCAGGTGATGACTCTGGTAACAACAACAGAATTATGAGTGATGGGGAGTCTCCTGAGAAACCCCCCACTTTTAATGCCAGTTAGTATTGCATAATACCTATGGTCCCAAATCTGTTCCTTGGTGTTGGGATTCTGATGGAGATTTTAATCTCCACCTGACAGTTATGTGGGAAGAATGTATCATTTAAGAGTCTGATTTGTTATACTGCTGGACACAATATGACTATTTGATCCTCTGCTTGCGTTCCTCCCCCATTTTTCTTTCTATTGTGGAATGGTACTTTGGGGGAGCAATATTCTTAATTGTTCTTCCAGGATCTGCAAGCTGAGTAATTGCTGGGATGGTTCTGATGGAGCTTTGATCGTTCAAGTGCCTGCTGTGATTCCTCTGCTGGTGCTGGTGTCTCAAGAACATCAGGAGATCATCCTTTATCGACAGCGGGTGAACAGCTGCAATTGTTGCTGCTATTTCTGTCACTGCCACTGCGACTACAGTTGCTGGAGTTACCATTTCGCAGACAACTGTGACTACAGAGACTGTGAATCAACTGTCTGGAAGGGTTAGCAAGTCCCTGCAGACACAGAGTGCTTTGGACTCTCATATTGGACTTGGGCTTTTAAATTTAAGTCAACAAACTGTGCTTTTGTAAGAACAGGTAGATTCCCTTTGACTCCTGCAACAAGTGTCTTGTACGTTACACCTGCTAATGTTATAAATGCTTCTGATGTGGTTGAACAGTTGAATGCATGTTTGGATGGCCCTTAGAATTTCTTTTTGAATTTTACCCTGCAGACAGCTTATCATATTGTTAGTATTAATAGCACATGGGTCCCTGCTGTGTCTGGATCCAGTCAGTAGGAATGCCATGGGGGCTGGGTCCAGCGACTGTCTGGAATGCTCACTTGTACTCATATTGCTATTGGGGTTATCTGTTTTTGGATTCTCTGCTGCTTTATGTGGCAATCCCATGTACAGCACACTGTCACTCGACAAGTGTTGCTTGGACTGTCTTCTGGTAATCAGGAAGTGCCCCAAGTCTGGCTGCAGATATTGCAGAAGTCATGAGGTATCCCTACAATAGGCAACTCTCCTGGTATAGTGAGCTCGCCTAAGACAGGGATTAAGGCCTCCCGTAGACGGGTAAGAGTCTCTATCTGGGGGCGTCCTAAGACAGGGGCTCTCATGCTTTTAAAATAAAAAAGGGGGGAATTGTTGGGTCCCTAGAGGACAGGCCTTCGCACCCCCACTTGATCTGTTTTGCACTCTTGCACTTGGTTGAAAACAGGAACAAAAACAGGAACAACCTGTTGTTTTCAGCAATGTTTCTAAGGAGGTTTACCCCTATGTGGGACGCACCTCTTGACCAGCAAGCAGGGACGACCACAAAATCAAGAATCCTTCCCAAATCACAACTTTATTGGAGCCACTTGGTTGAAGGGGGAATGGGGCACGAAAGAGGGACGAGAGAGAGAAGGAGCAGGGGAAGGTGAGAGGGAAAAGGTGAGAGAGAAAGAGCAGAAAGCCAGAGAGAGCAGGAAGCAAGAGAGAGAGAGAAGCCCAAGCGTTCTAGGGTGGAGAGGCTCGGATACTGTCCTGATTGGTTAATACCATTCTGCTGGTGCCCAGGGCCTCGAGTTTGGCCAGGGGCAAGGTTAAGCAAAGGGTGCTCAGCCCCACCTGGCAACATCAAAGGATTTGTTTACCTCCAAGCTGCAGGACCACCTGTGCCATCTTATAATGGCGATTTCTTCAGGTGGCTCCTTATACCCCTAAGCCATTGAGTTCCGGTGATGAGCTTCCTGCTTTTGCTATCTTGGCCTCCCCTGCTGAGGGCTATACATACTGTGTGAGAAAGTGGAATAAAGGCTTGTCTGCAGAACCTGAAGTTGTGTTGCGTGTTAATCCCGACGTCCCTTGCTCAGAAGAACGGCAGTTGCTGTGCTGGCGCGGCAGTGCATCTAACTCACAAGGGCACACACATAATACAAACACAGTTTTTCAAAGTAGGTGTTCTGTATAGTCTTTTTTAGGGAATAGGAGAATACTTCTGTGTTAGTCAGCTTTCTGTAACGATAACAACATACTCTAGACAATCAGCTTACCAGGAGAAACGATTAACCCAGCATGGCGGCCCAAGTCTGTAATCCACCTCTCATCTTGTCATGGATATGCTGGGAATTCAGATGCACAACATTCCACCACAGCTAATATTGTCTTGAGTGTGTGGTACTGTACGGTTACTTGAAAGCTTTATTTCAGAATTGAACCACAGGAGAATCTTTGTTTATTTGTTTGTTTGTTTGTGAGACAGGGTTTCTCTGTATAGCCCTGTCTGTCTGGATCTCACTCTGTAGATCAAGCTGGCCTTAAACTCACAGAGATCCACCTGCCTCTGCCTCCCGGGTACTAGGATTATGTAAGGAGCCGTCAGAACATCGCCATTGTTAAATGGTGCTGGCGTCCTGCAGCTTGGAGGTAAACAGATCCTTTGAAGTTGCCGAGTGGGCCTTGGTCTGTTTTTGCATAACTGAGCCTTGGTTCCCTGGCCTGTCCCGAGGCCCCGAGCTTCAGCAGAATGGTATTCACCAATCAGAACAGTGTCCGAGCCTCTCCACCCTAGAAAAGCAGCTGCCGCTTGGCTTATCGCTCTCTCTCGTTCCCCATTCCCCCTTCAACCAAGTGGCTCCAATAAAGTGGTGATTTGGGAAGAATTCTCGATTTCGTGGTCATCCCTGCTTGCTGGTCAAGAGGTGCGTCTCACAGGATTAGAGGCATGCACCACCATGTCTAGCTTGACTATGACTCACCAGGAGGCTTCTTAGATGCTTGATGCTTTTCTCAACATGGAAGTTCACTCCATTTGTCTGCGAACTGAAGGCAGCCTCAGTCTCTTGGAACG